>NC_092656.1:13908193-14208193 GCF_032118995.1 Asterias amurensis
CCACTTAAGATGTATTAGTCTTCCTCTATATAGTGCAGATAAGTGTGGAACTGAAGACGTGATCCCAACATCACTTAACGTTCACGTTGACTTTACATTGAATGAATATTGTACGTAATGAATATTGTACGGTAACAATTATCTCGTTGGTGTCAATGTTTGTTTCTGTGTTTGGATAAATGCTATTTTTTTTAATGTTTGTATTATTATTATTGTTGTTATTATACAAATAGTTGCTTTTATGCGCCTGGTTAAGCTTTACATTATTTTGAATGAGTACCCTGGTAAAAAACTTTTCAACCAATCACTAGTTAAGTTGACATTATAAGCAATGACATGTCGATCCTTATATTCAAAGGAACACGTTGCCTTGGATCGGACGAGTTGGTTTATACAAAGCGTTTGTAAACCGTTTGTTATGAAATGCATATGGTTGGAAAGAGGTTTTAAAAGTAGAACACAATGATCCACACAAATATGCCTCGAAATTGTGTGTTTTCCTTTAACCTCGTCGAGTAACGGTCGGCCATTTACGGGAGTAAAAAAATTGACTCCATAAATGGCCGACCGTGTTAGTCGACGAGGTAAAATGAAAACCACAAAATTTTGAGGCAAATTTGTGTAGATCATTGTATTCTACTTTGACAACATCTTTTTAACCACATGCATTTATACGGTTACAAACGCTGTTCAAATACCAACTCGACCGATCCAAGGCAACGTGTTCCTCTAAACTACAAAGATCTTTTGTACGAATAAAGTAATACTCTTTTATACCACACTGGGTAAACTGACACTGAATTTGATAAATGAAAGGTATACGGAACCGCTCTAATGGCGATAAAAAAACTTGGTGGCAGAAACCTACAGCAGCGGTCGATATCATATAAAGCATTTTGAGAAACATTTCACTTCGAAATAACGTGGTTAAAGCAGAAAAAAAAATAATAATAAGTTTTGTTACTTTAATCTGAGAATCGTTACTGTCTGTAACGATTCTCAGATTGTGAATTCTTATAACGGATTATCCTTCTTGCGAGGACATTCGCTCTGGGCTTCCTTATAGGATTAAAACAATATTACTTTGCTTTTAAGTGAGTATCTTTTTCAAACCAATGTGAACTGCGCCGAACAAGTTATTGCATTTTAGTATCACTTATCCATGCATTGACTTCAAATACTTTCCACAAGTCATCTCCTATTACTCAACTTCAGCCCAAAACCTGTTTGTGTAAGTTGAGCCTGATACCGTCGCAAAACCTGATGGGAATCTAACATGCCTGGCTCGATACGTGTATGTACATAACAAACACTTGTTTTCAAACGGCGTGAATTTTGACGTGGTTCAATACCACTCCAGCATACACAGAAACTCCTCTAAATCTGGGCCTTAGATTCTCTGAGCTGTTTTCAATCCACGCTCTACTGGTGTTTAGCCGCGAGCAAACATTTTGGGGATGCTGTTTTAATTTAGCAGGGGGAGGGGAAGAGCGCGGACAGCCACTCTCTGCACCTACTCAAGAGGGTAGGCGCCGAGCGCTAGATCCAAGTGATGTTTCAATCGTATAAGAGCACAGTAGAGAACGGAAAAGAGAAGGAAAACATAACTCTTCTTTTTTCGATTCGCAGTAATGATTAAAGATTCACTCTCCAATGCAGCCTAGGTTCGCTGACCAGTGATCTGACAAGGCGGTGTTGACACAGGAACAGGATGGGAGTTGTTCAGACCGGTGCATGGGGAGTAAAGTCTCGCGTGGCAATGTTTGTGTGTCTTGTACTTGCTCAGGAAAATCAGCCGTGTGTATCGTGGGGTAACAGTCGATGCTAGTCTTGTGGAGTGCGTGACTTTCTTGCGTTTCTCTCACTCAACATGATGGAGAGGTGGATTTTTGTTCATTATGGGGATCGTCGTCATCAGGCTGAGTAATGATACAGATTCCACCAAAAGTACTCAACTCTTTCTGTGAATCATCCTCGAACATCTTGAGTATAACCAAAACATTTCCTGTTCACATTGCCACTGTTTCTGTACATTAATCTGAGAATATATATATGCTGATTATAATTTTTTTTTAAACTCAATTGGTTTGAGTGAAACATACGAACATGATAAGACATGGGGTGAAAATAAATATTTAAAAAATAAAACAATTAGAGAAAAAGATCGAGAGACATCGACGTTAACTACCAAGTTTGATTTTGATATTACACCCATTTATTTGTGAAATATAAAGCAAGTAATAGTGGCATTCAATTCCACATTTTACTCACTTCACACTAGCTTTTACCACTGCATAGAACTTCGAGGATACCCTGCACTGGCTAGGCTTGGGGATCAACACAAACCTATCCACCTCTGTATGTGCTCATTGGTTCCTTCTGACACACCAGCAGATTGCAAGATAAGCCTGTACATCTCCAACAAGAAATCGTAGTCGGTTACTCCTGAAACACCTTCTCGAGACCTGAGAGAAAGGTGATGCCGTTCATTTTAGAGGAACCCATGGTTTAAATAACAGGGGGTTCAGATTGCAGAGTTGCTTGTTCCTCGGCACATGCAGGCCCAGTACGTTTACCTCTGCTTGGCGTCTTTTAAACGAGCTGTGGCACAAAACGTGTCTACACATACACACTGAATGGAATGTTCTTCGCTAGCGCTTCGCTCGTCTCCACATCCAGCTTTTTGGGTTTTCGCGCTGAGTGAACATTGATTGCGACCATTAGGAAGCTTTCTGAATAAATTACTTGCCATTGTCACCTACCATGAAATATAGGCCATACTCACGAGATCACTTACTTATTTAATGTCCACCGAGCTTGGACTTTCTGTAGCCGCAATATTACACTCAATAGAAGAAAGCCAAGAGAAATATTGCAGCACCAGTTCTTTTAAATAACATGTGTATGAAAAATGTTCTACTTTCGTGTCACGGCTGACAGGTTGGTGCCTATACATGGCAGCACTGCTACATAGATTCACTACACGGCCTTGCCAATTAAGACAATACCTTCGCTCTAAATGCCCTGATTTGTAAATGTCGAAATACATTATTTAAAGGGAAGGTACACGTTTGGTTATTGTCAAAGACCAGTCTTCTCACTTGGTGTGTAACATCATAACCACAATATAACAAGCCTGTGAAATTTGGGCTCAATCGGTCATCAAAGTTGCGAGAAAATGATGAAAGAAAAAACACCCTTGCTGGACGAATCTGTGTACTTTCAGATAGGAATAAAAGACTTCTAGCTAGAAGTATTTTATTATTTTAGTGAGAAATTACCTCTTTCGCAAAAACTACGTTATTTCAGAGGGAGTCGTCTCACACAATGTTTTATACTATCGACAGCTCTACAATGCTTGTTACCAAGTCAGTTTTAAAGTTAATATTTGTTTTGAGTAATTACCAAAAAAACATGTACCTTCCCTTAAGGATATCTCTAAATAGTTAATTTAGCGATTGTGTCGCAAAGAAAACAAAAATGTTCAGATGGCTGATTTTTCACAAGCAATCTCTTGAACAGTTCAACTTCAGGAAACCTGTTTCCTTTCCATTAAAATACTTTTCTAATGTGGGTAGGTTTGTATTCTTTCACTATAAATCCCCATGATGAGTTGGCCGTCAACGAGTTGGCCGTCCACTCTCCTTTATTAGCGACCTTTCGCTTTTCGGGACGGTAGAACACAGGACGGTACAAAAATCTAAGCGTGTTTTGTTTTCCCCAGGGAAGATGAGGCTGCAATAACAACGTGTGCCTTATGGAGGAAAACACCATGGCCTTACCGTCCCGAAATCGAAAGACAGAGGAAGCATGTTAACGCATGGAGCTCGCATGGAGATGCAAGACAGAGGACGCACGTTAACGCATGGAGCTCGCATGGAGATGCAATAATAGCGATCAGTGTATTAGGGAGCAGGAAAACAGATCGACGCAGGCGCCAAACTGAAGTAGTATCCGTCGTGTAGAGATTTGGAACGCTATTTTGGTGAAACAACGTCCGGTCTGTACGACAACGGAGTGATGTCGTTTGTACACGTTGTATGGTGGGGGGGAGCCTTGTGATAGACTTGATTCAAGCCCCATTATCGTGCTTGAGATCCTAAAAATCATACCCGACTTCAAAATGTAGCTATTGTGGTCCCAAGAATGGCCAGGCACAGGGTGGGCTAGGTTGGGGAATGCCAACCTCGCAAAAGTGTCTGATGTTTAGGCGATGGGACTGAAAATAAAAGGACCCTCACGGGACTGGGACTTGAATAAATTCTATATCACCATTCGGTCCACAAGATACAGGACGGGAGCACTCGAGCGTGAGCATACATACTACTTTATGCTCTCTCCCGTCCTGTGTGCTCCGTCCGAAAATCGAAAGCTCGCTGATGCTTCAATCACAGCATCACGGCGCATTTCCTGATCAGTGAGGTTTTAATAAGACGTTGATCAAGAGAATAAATCCTATCGGGTTGAAAGCATTGAGTGGCTATCCTTTGGGATCTAAGCATTACACTAACAAACCTTGCCGCTTGCTGACCATAATAATTGACTCGTTCTCTCCATTATCTGGGATATTACTCTACAGAATCACGTTAATGAGTCAATGTGTAACTAGAAAACACACTTCCGAAGCTGTGCCCTGGAGACGTCTACAACTTCTGCCTATTCAGACCTATATAGGATTTGAGGCATTGCATGGTGAGGTATCAATGTATACTTGGTTTGCGGTAACACCATGTGTGTATCTACTTGCCAGGTAGAGTTGTTCTTAGAGATCTTGCTTTATTCTACTGCCGCGGAGTAGATAATCGGAGGTTCGGGAGACTTCTCAGTTCTGAAAAGAATTGTCCTGTTTTTTTAAAATCTAATACCAGGACGGATGGTATAGAGAATAGACTGGACTACTACTTTAGCCTATAAGATCGTAATTAACTGTACTGCCGCGGAGTCAGTTCTGAATTGGTCTCAACGTTTCGACTAGCTTGCTCTAGTCATCGCCAGGAGACTGTGACTGTGTTTAGACTGTATTTAGACCTAATTAGCATTGTGCTATTATAGCACATTTGCAGAACAAGACATTAGGGGCCGATTTCACTAACGCTTTTCCATCGTCACAAACGCCGAATCCGAACGCTAAATCCCAAATCTGTCGAACATTAGTTGCCTTTTTATATAGCGCGCCCATCCATCACTCAGTGACGCTCAGGGCGCTTTAACACAGCATATTTCTGTTTCCTGCAAGGTATATGGACTATGTTTGAGTTATGAGATCTACTCCATTTTAATAGCACCATGAAAAGGTTTACTAGGTGCTGTGGCGCATCAATCCAGCCAGGAACATCGGGTCGAATCATTCTATTTTTTTTGTGCACTGGGTTATTTTAAGTGTGTAACACAACACACGGGACCAACGCCCTAACGTTCCATCCGAAGGACGAAGCAATGGTTTAGTGACACAAGTGACACAAGTGTCACTTACAACTTGCAAACAATTTTAGATTTTTAGGTCTAACAATAAGCCGGAAGTACACCATTGAGATTAAATTGCGCGTGAAACTTTCAAATAAAAATAAAAAAAACAACAAATATCCTTGGAAAGGACAACTGAACCTGTTTCATGATGAAATTGCGTGTTATCATCGCAAGTACGATGACTTTATTAGTAACGCTATCTCAACGACGTAGAAAGAGTGATGGATTTGCGGTTTAAGATCCTATACAGGGAACATCGCAAATGGGGACTTAAAATGAAATCAGCCCCCAGTATTATATCAATGGGTAAAGGGTACACCTGTTCATAATGTACATATAAATAGTCAAATCCCGTCAGGTTTTAGGTCTTGATGTAGAACCAACTGTGAATCAATCAGAGAGTAATTTCTTCGGGAGTATTAGTTGAGAAGTGCTTGCCTTGATATGTCTTTATGGATCGGTCAAAATGGACCGAACTTAGCATTAAACAATTGTTTTATCATGCCTGAATTCGTCTCGCAAAATTTGCTGAAAAATGTAATCATCTTTATTAAATAAATAACAATTGGTTGATGTATCTGTTCCTACAGACTGGTGGAAAGGAACATTACATAATTGGTACAAAACAGTTGTTGTCAGTGTAAGCACTTTTGTAATGAGACGTTTAAGATCGATCGGTCGCTTGTGGGTCACGACATTTCAGACAGAAATATTTAAAGCGATGTCTTCTACTTTCATCGTTAGACCGTGATAGTTTTAATGTAAATCTTTGATCTTAGACGAGTTTTGTTCTTACCAATTCTGAAATGGACGCTATTGGTAATTGTCAAAGACCAGTCGTCTCACTTGGTGTATCTCAACATATGCATAAAATAATAAACCTGTGAAAATTTGAGCTTGATAGGTCGTCGGAGTTGCGAGATATCTATGGAAGAAAAAACACCCTTGTCACACGAAGTTGTGTGCATTTAGATGTTTGATTTCGAGACCTCAATTTCTAAACTTGAGGTCTCGAAATCAAATTCGTGGAAACATACTTCTTTCTCAAAAACTACATTACGCCAGAGGGAGCCGTTTATCACAATGTTTTATTCTATCAACCTCTCCCCATTACTCGTAATCAATTAATGTTTTATGATTATAATTATTTTGAGTAATTACCAGTAGTGTCCACTGCCTTTAAATGAAGATAAGGTTGATCACATAATAGCCCTCTCGCACCAAAACTGCTAACGTAATATACGTTAGGTGGCGAACCCACTGTTATGAAGCCTGAACGATAAAATACTCAAGTTTGTTTAATCGTCAGTTATTAACTAACTTCAATAATATTACATTTTTGTCTTAAGACGTAATTATGGCAAATGCAATGCATTACCTGGTGGAAAGAAAATCATGCACTCTGAAATTTAATTGTGTTTGCATAAGAAATGTCAATCATCACAGAATGAATAATTTAATGAAGGGAAAGCTTACACATTTTTCTTAGTCAATATGGGACTTTTGGGTTAAACAAATCATACAGAATCCAAACACATACGTATGCTTTCTTTAACAACAGCACAGTACAATATCAAAGAGATATGAAAGATCACTTAATAGCTCGACGGTATAAACCCGTATTGTATTCACCTTCACGTTGCAAAACTATATTCAAAAACATCTACTCTGTTCAACGTTTCCCTTCTAGGTAAACAGAAACGTTTCCCTACTGAGTCATATACACTTTCCCTACCGAGTCAAATACACGTTTCCCTACTGAGTAAAACACACGTTTCCCTACCGAGTCAAATACACGTTTCCCAATTAAGTCAAATACACGTTTCCCTACCGAGTAAAATACACGTTTCCCAATTGAGTCAAATACACGTTTACCTATTGAGTCAAATACACGTTTCCCAATTAAGTCAAATACACGTTTCCCTACCGAGTAAAATACACGTTTCCCAATTGAGTCAAATACACGTTTACCTATTGAGTCAAACACATGTTTCCCTACTGAGTCATATACACTTTCCCTACCGAGTCAAATACACGTTTCACTACTGAGTAAAACACACGTTTCCCCACCGAGTCAAATACACGTTTCCCAATTGAGTCAAATACACGTTTCCCTACCGAGTCAAATACACGTTTCCCAACTGAGTCAAATACACGTTTACCTATTGAGTCAAATACACGTTTCCCAATTGAGTCATATACACGTTTACCTATTGAGTCAAACACATGTTTCCCTACTGAGTCATATACACTTTCCCTACCGAGTCAAATACACGTTTCACTACTGAGTAAAACACACGTTTCCCTACCGAGTCAAATACACGTTTCCCAATTGAGTCAAATACACGTTTCCCTACCGAGTCAAATACACGTTTCCCAACTGAGTCAAACACATGTTTCCCTACCGAGTCAAATACACGTTTCCCAATTGAGTCAATTACACAATTACCTATTGAGTCAAACACATGTTTCCCTACCGAGTCAAATACACGTTTCCCAATTGAGTCAAATACACGTTTCCCTACCGAGTGAAATACACGTTTACCTATTGAGTCAAACACACGTTTCCCTACTGAGTCATATACACTTTCCCTACCGAGTCAAATACACGTTTCCCAATTGAGTGAAATACACGTTTCCCAATTGAGTCAAATACACGTTTCCCAATTGAGTCAAACACATGTTTCCCTACTGAGTCATATACACGTTTCCCAATTGAGTCAATTACACAATTACCTATTGAGTCAAACACATGTTTCCCTACCGAGTCAAATACACGTTTCCCAATTGAGTCAAATACACGTTTCCCTACCGAGTGAAATACACGTTTACCTATTGAGTCAAACACACGTTTCCCTACTGAGTCATATACACTTTCCCTACCGAGTCAAATACACGTTTCCCAATTGAGTCAATTACACGTTTACCTATTGAGTCAAACACATGTTTCCCTACCGAGTCAAATACACGTTTCCCAATTGAGTCAAATACATGTTTACCTATTGAGTCAAACACACGTTTCCCTACTGAGTCATATACACTTTCCCTACCGAGTCAAATACACGTTTCCCAATTGAGTGAAATACACGTTTACCTATTGAGTCAAACACATGTTTCCCTACTGAGTCATATACACTTTCCCTACCGAGTCAAATACACGTTTCACTACTGAGTAAAACACACGTTTCCCTACCGAGTCAAATACACGTTTCCCAATTGAGTCAAATACACGTTTCCCTACCGAGTAAAATACACGTTTCCCAATTGAGTCAAATACACGTTTTACCTATTGAGTAAAACACACGTTTCCCTACCGAGTCAAATACACGTTTCCCAATTGAGTCAAATACACGTTTCCCTACCGAGTAAAATACACGTTTCCCAATTGAGTCAAATACACGTTTTACCAATTGAGTCAAATACACGTTTCCCTACCGAGTAAAATACACGTTTCCCAATTGAGTCAAATACACGTTTACCTATTGAGTCAAATACACGTTTCCCTACCGAGTCAAATACACGTTTCCCAATTGAGTCAAATACACGTTTTACCTATTGAGTCAAACACACGTTTCCCTACTGAGTCATATACACTTTCCCTACCGAGTCAAATACACGTTTCCCAATTGAGTCAATTACACGTTTACCTATTGAGTCAAATACACGTTTCCCTACCGAGTCAAATACACGTTTCCCAATTGAGTCAAATACACGTTTACCTAGTGAGTCAAACACACGTTTCCCTACTGAGTCATATACACTTTCCCTACCGAGTCAAATACACGTTTCCCAATTGAGTCAATTACACGTTTCCCTTCTAAGTCAAATACACATTTTCCCATTGAGTCAAATACACGTTTCCCTACTGAGTCAAACACACGCTTCCCTATCCAAGTCAAATACAAGTTTTAAAAAATGCAAACACAAAATGAAGTTGATAAAGCCGTACTGGGTTGAAACATAATAAAACTAACCTCATAAAGAAATAGGAAACAGATGAAATAAGATCACATACATTGAATAAAAAACAACAGTTCGCAGAACTAGAGTGCGGATTTTATGAAAAGAAAAAATTATAATTAAGTTGAAAAACAAGAAAGGCCCCGAAGCGGACTGGAATAAAAGAAAATGAGGCAACATGAAGGCCGGACGATGTGATAGAGAGATACATAAGGGCAGTGGTCTGAGATTAAGATTGAACTGCCTTAAGGCACGCCCATCAAGGAACAACAACCTTGATTGTAAGCCACTGGGCCATTGTCCTTTCAAGAGTGAAATCCATCTCCTTACATCTTGACGGCCAAGTCCATTTTATTGATTAGACACCATCTCCTGTGAGAAGGAGAAACTTCGCCTGTCAGTTGGAATAAACACCGTGGAAATCAACAAGTTGAGCCAACTCGTGATAAGGGCTAACTCTCATGTACCGCTCAGAATCAGCCAAAACAGGAGGCAGAATCCAAACTGGTTATTTTTGAAGAGTGTGACTTCCGTATAAATCATGTTTTGTATGTCAAATGAAGAAGATTGTTGGCGTCTTGTGGCCATACGGGAGACATTTTTGGTTTGAAGAAGAGTGGAGACTGAACTGGATGTCATCTTCCCTGCTTTGCGACGTTTAAGATAAGCACTATCTCCTGGAAAAAGATCTCCCCCGTCTAATTAATTGCTGATGAGGGGAGATGGAAAGTAGACTCTTGGTTATACTGGAGAGATTTAACCTTTGCTAAGTAATAATCTCGCAGGGAATAAACTCAAAGTAGCAAAGGCGACAGAGGGCTGATTGCTTTTTTTTTTCTCTCTCTCTCTCGCGATAACCTACAAAAAGAAGTCAAACACAAACTCACCGGTGAGAGTGTAGTCATAACAAAGTATAAGAAGTTTGTTCAGGTGGGTTTGAAGGTTCTAGCACATGGGTAGTTGGGAATCAGACTACATAATGTAAGGCTGGCGTAGAAAAACTATGCGACTGTTTCATTCATCGCTTTGAGAAAAAAACCTAAACTGATTCAGTAGTTGGAAGACATTATTTACTCCGCTCTTTTTAATATTCTTGCACTACATAAGGCTAAGGTCAAGTTTAAAGTCGGCAAAGAACAAGGCCAACTTCATAGAGCTGCTAAGCACACAAATTTGCATAGCATGAAATTTCTTCCCAGATAAAAACATAATTACCAACCAAATTCCAATTTGTTACAGGTACTCATCTTTTGTTTCATAAATCACGTGGAAATGTGGTTGGTTATCATGGTCACGGCAAACATTTCATGCTAAGCAAATTTGTGTGCGTAGCAGCTCAAACTTGATTACGGTTTGACCTTTTTACTGTCCCGCTTTAACAGTCTTGGTATATCGTTACTTTACTTGTGCATCAGGATGCATTGGAACAACATTCACACTGACTGAACATTGATCATTGTTGGTCCCCCATCTATCTATCTCTAACAATTTGAATGTTCCTCGTTCATCTTTTTTTCAAGTGCTTTATTTCTTGACACAGAACATTTACCGGCAATAAAACTCCCTTAATGGGTCAATTAGGACCACTTTGTCATTTGCTAAAGTACCGGCAGATTTAATGAAGCTGCTTACTACAAGGTCGTTGTGATGAATGATTGTCATTTGTTGGGTTATAAAGATTCAGGTTATAACATTGTTTTTTACAAGAGTGAATTTGTTTCCATTCTAGTAAAAAAAAAAAAAATTACCAATTTGTCGGGTGTCTGTTTAGAGAAAACAGCAACTATTGTTTTTGAGGGTTTGTGTCCGAATTTTTATCACGTGCCCATGTCTGCTTGTGGCAATGACTTGCATTATAAAATATATTTAAAATTAGTTTATTTAAATATAGCGCAAATTCCAATACAATTTCGTTCAAATTCGCCTTAACACTAAAATATTCATAATATACAAAAAATACACTATACAAATAAACCCATACATACGCGCTATTACACACATTAAAACGAAGGAAGGAAGCAACAATAACATTACTTTAAAAATGGGCATTACTTCAAATGTGAATATTTCTCTAGAGGATTGGTACTAGAAATGTCATTTCCAGACGATAATGTCGTCTGCCTGAAAGGAGGACGCCTGGAAAAGTTACAGGAGATAGTAAAAGCAGTTTCGATATTTACACTTACTAGAAATAAAGCGTTGTGCTTCACCACTAAGGATGATGTAAATTTCGATTACTAATTGCACTTTTCTGAAAGCACACAAACTCGTCTTACAAGGGTGTTTTTTCTCTCATCATTTTCGCGCAACTTCGATGACAAATTGAGCTCAAATTTTCACAGGTTTGTCATTTTATGCATATGTTGGGATACACCAAGTGAGAACACTGGTCTTTGACAATATTACCAAACGTGTACCTTCCCTTTAAGCAGCCAAAATTCGTAGAGCTTTACTTACCAGAACTGTTTAACAACAATATACTAATCCACGGGTTTCATTGGCGATCATTTTTGCTAAAGCTACTCTTATAAAAGTGGGCCTGGGCGACCGTCAAGTGTTTTCGAGGACGAGAGGTCTGGTCGAAACATTTAAATAACAACGGGTACCGCAATAACTTCAAAGTGTACAGCAATTGCATTCGGGATAAAGAAGATTACCTTGACTTTACTCACAGATGATACTTTTTCGACACAATTAAAGCCCCCCCCCCCCCTAAAAAAAAAAGAGGGGAAACACACCTAATAATGTTATTAAGCTGCTAATAATAAGTGTAGAGGGAGTCCGGAGTCTTAAGTTGCCCACACTACCAAAACTATACTGAAGAACCTAAAACCATAGGTACCGAAGCAGTACTCAAAATGAACATCTTTGGGTGTGTTTTTTATCCCCGATGTGAATTTACATCTATTAAAACATATGGTGTTATAATTATAGCTCCAATGTTGTTATTTTTTGCGTTTAACTTCATTATTTAATTTTGATTAAAGTGCCTATAATTAGTATCATTTTGGCTAAATTCCCACAGTCTAAACAACGTTTCTTTTTGTACACACATTGTAATGGATTAGTTGGCCCAAATTACATTGTAATTATGCGACTCCTCGATAAATGCTTCGTTTTATAAGACTTGTGTTTATAAACCTTATGAACCATCAGCATCCGTTTATACAATATTCTGCATGATATAGGGAGCCATTACATGATACAAGAACAGGTGTTGGATGTGAATATTCCGTATGGTAACATGAAAGCACCAATTAATTACTGAAAACTACGCAACAACTACCACACATTAAACATAATTGCCGGCTTCTACTCTACAATGCTAATTCATTACCAAAATTGACGATTTCCGGATAGAGACCTAACAGAAGGTAGCCTGTACTTTGCCTTATTATTGCTTTATTACGTTCAGAAAATTATATTATAGGATGACCTTTAAATCAAAGCTATCATTTAACAACATATATAACTCAGTGCAGTTTTGAATTTGGCCATAATTAGTACAAACGGCATTTTGTTAAAATTGAAAAAAATGCTGAATAAGAACGAGAATTGCCAATAAGCGTAAATAGAAATGTTAATATAAATTGTAAAAACAAATTCACTTGTTACTTATTTGAAGTGTTAATCAAAACGTGCTTTCTTTGAAGAAGTAGCAAAACCTTGACGCAAAAAAAGCAATGGCGACAGTAGAAAATACTTGCACATGGAAATGTCACTTTTACTATGAGTTACCAGCGTGCCCCTGTATGGAGAGCCTAACGAAAGAATACTTCGAGGAAACAAAATATTATTTCGAGGGGACGAAATGTAATTTTGCTGTATTTTGCTTATTCTTTTTAGCTTAATGTTTGTAAAACACTGTACAGCGTTTGAGATTGTTTATGTAAGACGCTATATTAAAAATAAATTATTATTATTAAATTATTTTCACTTATTAAAAAAAAATAAAACTTTTTAGCATTTTTTATTTGTGTTAAAAAAAAAACCTTTTTAGCATTTTTTGTACCTGTCGCTTTAGTCATATGTGTCTTTTTCAAAATGAATAAACTTAAAGAAAGAGGTGACCATCTCAACATCAGCCATGAAAGAGACAAAAACAATCTACTTAATAAAATGAATCAGTCCCCATCTTAACACAAGCAGCAGATGAAATCTGGTCGGCTCCCTCTGATCTTTCCAACCGGCCCTTCACCGGTACAACACTGTTTGACTACGCAAGAATTGTGCTGTAATTTGGAAAGATAAATCTCCGAGTGAGAGACGGGTTCGGTTAGAGACAGCGTCTCAGGGAGCGGTAACTTGAGAAGGTAATCGCTGCACTGGCTGACAATTTAATAAAACAACATTTGTTAATAATGTCATCCTTATGGCGTAGTGTACAGATGATCTGGTCAAAGTATCATTTCTACATTGGTTCCTCCAAAATGAAAAATATATCTCTTGACTCCTACTCCAAACAAGATGTAGCGCTTATGGCTTGACTTATGCAACGCTACAGAGTATCTTTTTTACTCCCCCGCATCATTTACAAACCTTCTTTGCTTACCTGAGAGGTTTCTATTCACAGCGTGTGGTTGAATTCTGACCCGAGAGATTAAGTTTTATAAATAAATAAATAAATATTGACTTGGTTGTAGGCTAATACAAAACAAGGATTTCATATCACGATATTTTATAACATGTAAATCCACACTACCCATTCGATGATGTTGTATGGCACAATTTACCATACTTTTAAAGGGAAAGTCAGTATCTCAAGATACAAACCTTTTCTTGTTTCATTGTATCTGTTAGAATCATTCGATGAAGTACAACAAAGGTGAACTGAAAACTAAACATCAGGTGATGTCATTTTACCCCAGAGCAGGTAATTGTTTGCGCAAAAAGCTATCAAATTTGTAGCGAAACTTTCTTTTTGTTTCAAATGACGTGTTTTCTTATTACAGATAATGTGAATGACTGCAACCCTTCTACAAGCGACAAGACTCGCGAGAAAGACTCTATGTGAAGCATTCCCATTCTATAGCGTTGTGTTTTCCATATGAACAATTAAATTTGAACAAGTAGCCACGCAAACACTTGTATGACTTTCCTTTTGTGTATTTTTATGTATCAATGGCTGTTTGTAAACAAAACGGCAGAAAACACATGTAGGGCAACGACCTGGAACTGGGGGCCAGTTGTTCTCTCACGGTTGTGCGGCCCCTAACTGTCGCCCGGACCTAAATGTAGCCCCAAACCTGTACCTATATGTCGCCCGGACCTAAATGTAGGCGACATTTAGTGCTCGGGCTACGTTTAGGGGCCCGCACACACGGTACACCTCAAAATGTATTGAAATGAGCACTAAATGTAATGAAGCTTTTACCCACTGCATGTTTCATGAACATTCTTGAGTTGAAGGGGACGAGGAACTCGTGTCACGCGGAGATCTATCGCTCTTCTTGACGGCACAATCTGAAGAAAAAAAAAACCATTTCCTCTCCTTATACAAATTTTAAATTTTGTCAGATCGTTATCCCGTGGATTTCGTCAACCATAGTAACGTGTTCCGAACAATGGGGAGCATTCGGACGTCAGCGGGTAAATTGGCTGGGAGGGGTATGTGGGCCCTCCTCCACTCCCCCCACTTCAGAGTTACCCTAGCCCTTTGTCAATTACTATCAGCAGGAAACATCACCCAACCGTCAAGACGATAAATTGTCCTGGCGTGACAGCGTTTATTCTTGTAGCATTTGAAGTCTAGTTCGGGCTGATGTGTCCTCTCTTATTGAAATGAAAAAAACACTTCATGGTCGTTGAGCAACGTCAGATTCTGCATAATGTTGGATGTTACAACACACGACACAAATGGAGTGAAGTTCGCTAATAGTCATCTTATACACGTAGCTCTACATTCAACTCGATTTTATATTCTTTTTATCCACCGCTGAATGCAGTTTACACTGAAATTATTATCAAAATTACGGAGAGTTTCAGGCACTGGTTGCAGCTCAAGCAACCCATAGGTGATATGATACATTCATAAAACGAATTGGAGTAGAAAGCGATGACGCAAAATTATCCATTCTGGAAAAGAATTACCAAATTGAAGATGTTAGGCTCTATGGCTTATAAATGTCAGTGAATTTCTTGAGTGAGCATTTACAGTTGGCATGAAGTAAAGAAAGACTGACACGGAATGGAGAGCAATGGAGCAAACGCACTTTCTATAAAAAAAAAAAAAAAAACAGTTAAAAGGTTTATAACAAAAAAAAATTACACTCTCAGGTGCTTGCACCTGCGTGTGTTAATGTGAATGTTTGAGGGACAATAAAACAGTTTGAGGTGAAAATTTTGAAATGAATAGCGAGAAGCTGCAGGGATAGGTATTAAAAACATTTAAGAAGTGATAGAAGCTGCAGAGAGATGGACGGCAGGAAGCTGTGAAATCACTTTTAGCTATATTAGCTGCAATTCAAAGAGAAAATATGACACTGTTATGACTACACATGAGCTTTTCGGATCATACAGACATTAATATCACTATTCCAGTATTCCAGTTATATAGCGCTTTTCACAATGAAGGGGTCCTAAATTGTGTCATATAAGACTTAAAATTGTATGCTTTAGACGATGTTGTCGAAGTTTTACGTTTTGTTTGTCTCTTTTTATGTGACGGTTTCTAAAAATGTTCATACGGACGCTGCAAGAACATCGTCAGGGAGTGTTGTTATGTATTAATCAGCTAGCTATTGTTCGCTACTGAACGGATCCACAATGTGTGTGTGTAAGCCTTGAGCTTGCGGTTCATTTGCATCATTATCTAGGTTTTTTTAAGGTTTTTTTTTATTGGAGACAATGAAGAGTTATAACTTACAGTGATTATTTTCACTGCTGTCCCCAATTCGAAGCCAATACAAGTAAATGGCCGCCCGTGCAAAGGGTGACTATAAAGCCGCTGCGTTGTCAGACCTTCCATGGTAAAACAGCTCAACTCGGACAGAATATTTATTTATTTTGTTTAGAAACAAAATAAATAAATACAAGATCATTTCTTGAGGGTTCTGAGGGTGCTTTCACATTTAAAAGTTTAAACATAATCTCCGCCTATATGTTTACACTTTCGTTCCGTTTTGATAGCAAAACTGCTTTTCGCAAAATTTCATTTTCGAGTAATAGGCTGCTGTGCAATGAGAGGTTGTAAGTGTTGTATATGATGTGTGTTGCTGTCCATATACAGTATTTTAGCCCTTCGTAACAACTTATTTAGTTTGACGGACCATCATGTCCGACTGGTAGTTTGGCAAACTTTGTCCGACCACTATGTTTGAGAAAAATGTTGTTGGACGCAGTATTGCTTTTTCAAATATAGGTCGGACACAAGGTTTGCCGTATCATAGAGCTTACTCTCTGGCCGGATACATTTTGACACAATCGCCACATCTGTTGCCGGGCTGCGTAGCTTTGTTCATTCATTATTGTGCTATTTGAGCACAGATTATGTTAATGACTTGTTTCATGAAGTTAGTTACGCCAATTCCAGGAACAAGTTTCAGTCGTTTACGGCCTTGGTGCAAGCCATCTCGGAACTAATCTACATCTACGCTGGTACTAAGCAAAGTTCACTTCTAGATGTACTCTATGATAACTCCAAGATTACCCATCCCGGGAACCAACGTCTCAGAAGACAAGATGATTAATATTACGTATACCACAATAGATAATTACACTGCCCTCTGGACTTTTCCAAACATCGAGGTTCGTTAATGTAAACGACAGGGCTTTTCTAACCAGCGGTTGATAACCAGACTTCCCCGTGGCTAGACCTCCACCTAGCCGGTCATATTGCTACTCTGTGACTCTAATACCTATACGATTCAACAATAATAATTTTCGAATCCTCTTTTATTAAATTTGCAGTATATGTGGTGTTTTAATAAGAACTAGGTACAACCATCGCGTTAATGTCATTGAAATTTCATTACCGGTCTCGACAAAAGCCCTGGAGGGTTTTAATTAAGTTCTCAAAGACGGTGCATATAGTTACATGTTGCATGTCACTCAGTCAGTGGCCTGTTGATGATACTTGGTTGAAAACTTGAAGAGTTTCTCAAGATAAGAAGTATTTATGTTGTAATTCGATTTTTGACACGGGATGAAGTAATAGTCAGTAAAAACCTGTTATGTTGTCAGATGGTTGATTTGTGGGAAATTACTTGTGTGAAATTACTAGAAAGCTTCCGGTAGAATGCAGAAATAACTCTCAAGTATACCTCTTCAAAAACAACGACTGTGTTACTTTTGGTGGTCAAAAGTAACAGATCATTCGATGGCCTCGTGTTTCCATTTGAACTTTTTTTCCTCATAGACTTGAGGACCAGGAACTGATGATATACCGTATAATGCAGTATAATAGACCGGTAGGCGTATGAGCTTCCAAGCGACTCGAGTTTACGGATATGTTTGTGTATGTTTCTGCATTTATTTGCTCATTGCTTTGGGATGATGGTTCAGAGATGATTTATATGTCCAGGCTGTACTATTTGTCATATCTAATATCTAGGACATCAAACGAGTCGTGGACACTGGCAGACTTAAAGCAAACAACAATTATAAGCATAGTTGCGCTCAAAGTGCATGAGGTATATATGTGAACCTTTTGACGGTCGACTGCCGGAGTGCGTGCCGTAACCCCGGCCTTCAGTAGTTGGCAAGTACATGGACATAATACACCTATGATATGAGCAATTTTTCATAATATTGGAGCGATTGTGCGCGGGATAATTATACGCTCTTAAATTTTCCCCCTTTCCGGATCATGACCAGCAATTAAAGGCACTGGACACTATTGGTAGTTAAATAATACTCAAAATAATGTAAGCATAAAAACTTACTTGGCAACGAGCAATGAAGAGCTGTTGATAGTATCCAACATTGTGAGAAACGGCATCCTCTCAAGTAACGTAGTTTTTGAGAAAGAGGTAATTTTTCACTCAAACAATAAAATACTTCAGGCCTGAAGCCTTTTATTATGCATCTCAAAGCACACAAATTTATGCAACAAGGGTGTTTTTTCTTCCATCAACCTTTGCTATTTCAATGACCAATTGAGCTTAAATGTTAACAGGTTTGTTATTGTATGCATATTTTGGGACACACCACGTGAGAATACTTGTCTCTGACAACATTAAATTGCCAAACTTATCCAGTGCCCTTAAGCTGAAGACTGCTAAGGTCCAAAGAGCTTGCAAAGTTGCTACGTGTTCTCCAAACCAGGCCAGTGCAACTTCACCAAACACTATATTGTTTTTTTTTCCCGTTTGCCTTTTAACTCGTGCACTGGACCGTGGCGGAATCAACAAATATCAACAGATTTAATAACGTGGATGAGGTCCCGGAGATGGCTCGTCCTAAGTGGAAGTAACTTTGAAAATTACACACAATTATAGAAACGACTGCGTGCGTAGAAAGAACAATCAAGAAACGTTGGTTCTTAATTTTGTGCAGTCAACTCTGCATTTTAGACACGAACAAATTTGACGTTGTTTGACAGTTTAACGCATTGGTAAGAACAAGCGAAGAATAGGACAAAAACAAAGTAACTTACTTTAAATAAATGAACAGAGCTTGGTAATTGTCAAAGACTATCCTTCACATATTTTGGTGTATCTCAACTTATGCATAAAATGACTAACCTGTGAAAATTTGAGCTCAATTGGTCGACGAAGTTGTGAGATAATAATAAAAGAAAACACCCTTGTCACATGAAGTTGTGTGCGTTTAGATGGTTGATTTCGAGACCTCAAGTTTTAAATCTGAGGTCTCGAAATCAAATTCGTTGAAAATTACTCCTTTCTCGAAAACTTTGGCACTTCAGAGGGAGCCGTTTCTCACAATGTCTTACACCATCAACCTCTCCCCATTACTCGTCACCAAGAAAGGTTTAGTGCTAACAATTATTTTGAGTAATTACCAATAGTGTCCACTGCCTTTAATTAATAAAGATTAAATGAATACACGTGAAGCATTGCACCACAGCTCTGTCGCTCAAAACGTTCAGCAACATTCGTATGTTGCTATTTACAAGAAAAATAAACGTACCAGGCCTATTCTAGTTTACGCCTGATATTTTCTTTTTGCAGTGCACGTTTGGGGATAAATTAATGGTTTTTAGGTGATTTTCAAAGAAAATGCACAAACAAACTGATGTAACGTCACATCTGTTTACGTAATTTCTCTTTTTACGTGCTTGGTTTATTATTTGTTTTTCCCCAGATATACCTTTCTACGTAATCCCATAGTTCGTTTGGTTGTCTTGGCCCTCGATAACATGCGTAGGAGATTGTTTATGACTGTGTAGTCTTGTCGCGTTCCAAGTGATTGATCGACATGCTCGCGTTTGTGATGCTCGCGGGAGAAAACAAAGTCACCCACGTGTTGTCAAACGGCTACTCGAGTCGGTCTGTTTTTACCGCCGTTTGCCTATTTGACAAGGGTCGTGTTTATTTGTTTATGTTGCCTGTTGCATACTTCTTTCTCATTACTTCCACGATCAGAGATGTGTTCAACGTCGAGGTTTTTATAAGTAGCACCACGGGCGAAACGGGTATAGTAATAATTCTGTCTTAACCAATGAGGACGTCTACTTCACTCCTAAATCGATTGTTTTAATCTGTAGTTATTTGATACTCTTGAATTACCACGCCTAGAGGGATGGTAACAGAAGCCTCCTGTCTACTAAATTGATTTGGATATTGAAGATATAATGGGTCTAACCTCCCGAGTCCTGTACGGGTATCATATGAAAGCTCTTTGCATGATTGATTGATGGGATGTGATTACATTACTTTATCTGGCAGTAATGTGGTTAGCCTGTCTGACAAGATTCATTATGGAAAGTGTGCTACGATGCTTGGCTCAAAAGACACTTTATCTGCAAGGTTATTTATTTAAATGTTTTATTTACTGCTGTATTTAACAAGGAGCCCCGTCGGCTAAGACAATGTTCGCATTCAAGGAGTTATACTTCTTTTGGTACAAGGAACCCACTATTTGTTTCAATCGTTATTAGTTGTAGACATATACAAGACAAAAAAAAACTAACCTGTGAAAAGTAGAAAGCATTTTGCATTTGCCAAAAATTTGAAGCAGTTGCGTTCAAGCTGGAAGAGTATTTTGCAGTATTGGAGTATAATATCTGAGAACAATACTGCTGTAACGCTTCTCATATTCAAACTTTGGGGGATAGCAACTTATATCTTTTCCATAACCGCAGTATTTCGAAGTGAAATAGTTTTTGCAATATTGTATTAAAAGCTGCTCTACTTCTTACAAAGAAAATTTTCCATTATTATCAGACTCATTACCGAACGTATACAGGCCATTTAAGGGCTATTAATTGGCTAAACTCATTTATGCTATATAAAAGCAAATGCTTTGACTAGGAAATTCCTCGAGCAATAAAATCTATCGATAAACAGTGCAGCAGAATAATGTTTAGTTATAAACTGTGGGTTTAACAAGTTACTGTTATCAGTTCTCCGATTATATTTTACCGTCTTTAAAACGTCAACGGCGAGAAGATATACATTCAAGGACCCCTCATGTTTCTTGTTGGAGGATTGGCCTGCCACTGCCAGGGGTCGGGTTGCCACATCTGGCCAGATGCACCAACCTGGGCCTGGAGAGGAGGCTGTCCAGAAGAAGGCCCAAGTTGAGCGAACTGCTGCCTTGACTGTTGCTGCTGGAACTGGGTTGCGGTCTGCTGTTGTGGCTGCTACTGCTGTGGCTGGAACTGGGGTGCTTGCTGGAGGGTTGGCTGGGGAGCTTGCTGAGGGGCTTGCTGCTGACCACGCCTCTGGTACACGTCCCTCAGAGCAGCCTGCACAATGTCAATGATGGCACCAGAGGCTTGGTGATAAATTTCATCTGGCATTATCCTCAGGGAGGAGGTGATGTACCTGCCAAAGTCTATGCGCTGCTGCACCTGGGGCTCAACATGGGCTTGACCCTGGCCTGCCAGGTAGTGTAGGATGTCCCTGGTCTGCTCCCTGCTACTTTCGGTGATGGCACGGAGTGGGTCTCTGGGCAGGGGAGCAAGAGCAGGTGCAGCAGGACCAGGAGGCGGAGGCCCAGCTGGAGGGGGAGCACAGCCAGCAGCAGCAGCAGCTGGGGCTGGACGGCCAGCATCAGCAGGAGGTGGGCTGTGGCGGTCCCCATCTTCATCCTCAGCATCCTCCTCGAGGTCGCTCTCAGCAGTGGCTGCTGTTGCTGTGCGGGCTGCGGCCTGTGGTGCTTGAAGCTGCAATGGTAAATGACAAAGCATATTAAATTATTACTATATGAGGTTGTATGTTGATATGAGGAAATATTTTCAGAAATTTCTAGATGTCAAATTGCATGTTCTATCTTGACAATTGTCAAATAAATTCTAACAAACTTAACAGTTTTAGGTTGATTTACAAAGAGTTATTTTAAAGTGTGAAGAGTATGATTGGTTGGTTTTATGTTCAATCCAATTTTACATGATTTTATTCAATGTTGTACTTGGGATATCTAACTTCACTTTTGATATATTGGCTATTATTTGTTCTCATAATGGAAATGACCTCAATAATTTTGTCAGCCAGCATTATAACAGTTTGGACATAACATTTAATACTTACAGATGGGGTCGAGCGGATGTTCACTTCATGAACAAACGGCATCAGGAACTCCCACCGGTCCCACCTCTGCAAACTGTGGAAGCTCCATCCCGCCTGCCCCGACTTCCGATACTTCTTGCGAAGCTTGCCCAGGTCCTTGCGCAGCGTTTTGTACCAAGTGTGGACGTCTTTGACGTGCACCCTCAGCTGGTCGGCCAGCCTCTTCCAGGCCTCGTCTTTCTTGTCAGGTTGGGCCCACATGGCATCCTGCTTGTTGTAGAGGCCCGGGCACCCCAGCAAGTACTCTTTGGCCTCTTCCTCCTGAGCATCATTGAGCTTCACGGTCTTGCGCCTCGCTCCAGAACCGCCCCTCTTCCTCTTCCTACTGTTGGTGGGTTCTTCCTCTTCCTCCTTGGGAGAGGAATGTCCAGCTATAAATAGACAACAAATACCCATATTTAAAGGCAGTGGACACTATTGGTAATTACTCAAAATAATTATTGGCATAAAACCTTTCTTGGTGACGAGTAATGGGGAGGGGTTGATGGTATAAAACATTGTGAGAAACGGCTCCCTCTGAAGTGCCATAGTTTTCGAGAAAGAAGTAATTTTCCACGAATTTGATTTCGAGACCTCGAGTTTAGAACTTGAGGTCTCGAAATCAACCATCTAAACGCACAAAACTTCGTGTGACAAGGGTTATTTTTCTTCCATTATTATCTCGCAACTTCGATGACCGATTGAGCTCACATTTTCACAGGTTTTTTGTTTTATGCATATGTTGAGATATACCAACTGTGAAGGCTAGTCTTTGCCAATTATCAATAGTGTCCACTGCCTTTAAAATAAATATAAATAATATGGCACTGCTGTAAGAAATAAGTAATAACATACCAAGACCACTCTAAATAGTACATTTTTTATAAACGAACCCCTTATCCAAGATGCATCAATCAAAAAGAGACACCATTTATGCTCCTACTAAGTTTTTTGACATAAGTGCCAACACAGTACAGTGCTAACACAATACAATTACAGTCCACAAAAGTCCATAAAGTTACCATAGGAGGCAGTAGATAATCTGGACCTATATGATTACTTACCAGGACTTGCTTGTGCAACCTCCTCTTCAGCCTCACTGGCATGGTGACTGGAAGGGGGTGTAGGTGAAGCTGGGGAGGGCTGGTCTTGCTCTTGGGCTTGGGGTGGAAGGTCTGGAGCAGCATCTTGGACAACATTATCATAAGCCTCAGACATATCAAAATTGTAAATATTTAGTAGAGATGTTGTTCATACAGCAGCTGAGGAGGGTCTGAACCAGGTAGCCGATGGCCGGTATTTATATAGTCGGCAAGTAGCGCCAAGCGGCGGCAAGTTCAAACCAATTTGGCGACCTTTGACACAAACTAATCACCAAGTGGCACAAAGTAGCCGTCTATATTGGCGCGAATGGCGCCAACAGGGTGAATTTTGGAATCAATATGGCCGTGTAATGGCGCGAACTGGCGCAAACTGGCGCAACATTTTGGAGCACGCCATATTGCACTCAGTTTATTCCACTTGGCGACACATGCCGAGCGGACATTAATTCGGCGCAACAGCGAGCCACTACGCGGCAATCACATAATCTTTGGCGCGAACTGGCACCAGCAAGCGCTGACCCAGTGGACTCCTAGCATTTAATAAAAAGTACCGCAGCTTTTGCCAAGAAATTAAAATCCGTATTTTTGGCAGAGTGCACGATGTGAAGAAATATTATAGAACAGCCAGTCCATTATGAAAGGTAGGGTCATGTAGATTGGTTTTGTCAACGTAATGCTGGTTTAAAGGCAACAATATTATGAAATATACAATAAAAGGCACATATGAAAGAGATTTAGCTGCTAGCAGTGTCCACTTGCTGAGAAAACAGCAAAACTGTCCAGGTATTTTCACAAGAAAGTTGATTCCATCTCGTATAGCGAGGGACGCCGGGTACCAACCACATTTATTGTTGCAGCATTCGTGAACGGACACCGATGCTAAGAAATGTGAGAAACGTTCATGCAAGGATCGTCAAAAAACAATTATTACTTAGATGAAAATCCTTTTTTTCAAAACATCAACATCTCCAATTTTACAAAGAGTTAGGACTAGTCTTATCTCGAGTTAGGACCAGTTACTCGTCCTAACTTAGGACTATCCATAATTTGTATATCTCCTAGGACTAGTCCTCAGTTAGGACTAGTCCTAACTCTTTGTGAAATCGACCCCAGTACTCCTTACTAAGTCAGTTTTATGATCATACATTTTTGGCCGATCTATGACCCTGCCTTTAATAGTATCATTAACCATATTTTAGTCATAATATGTTAATTCATCGTGAACTGTAAAATTAATACAGGAAGATGCAATATTGAATTAATTGAATTAAGATTCCCTTCAGGTCACCGAGGAAACCGCCAACTTCATCTAATTCTTCATTTGTTGTTATGCCTGTTGGGATCTACTGTGATATCTGAATCCATTATTAGGCCATCACACAAAGGGGAAAAGCTGTCACGGCTTGCTTTAAAAAAATATATTAACTGTACTCGGTGGTAATGCCTTTCAAGTATTCCAACAAGAAAACGATTACCAATTGCAGGGTTTGGAGTAGGGGCATCTTCACAGTCGATGGGCTTAACTAAAATGTACTTTATTCCCTGGGGCATGTATGATCCAGGAATCTAAGGTAAATATCACGGATGGGCGCTTAATCTGCAAGTGGTTATCTCGGCCTTGCACTTTCATCTCCCAATACAAGAGTAATGCACGTCAGGTCAATACTTTAAAGTATACTAGCATTGCTAGTTCGGAAAGGGTAATCCTGTCCTCCGTTTGGTTGTAATTTTAAAGGCATTGACACTATTACTGCCCCCAGATTATTTTTAGCATTCAAAATTACTTGAATATAAAACATTATGATAAACGGCTCCATCTGAAGTAACGTGAAAGAAAGAGGTGATTTCTCATACAATGAATTATTAAAAGACTTCAGGTTTTGAAGCCTTTTCTGAAAGCACACAATTTGTGTGAAAATGTGTTTTTCTCTTCATTATTCTGTTCAAAGATTATTTTGTTCATATGCTGGGATACACCAAGTGAGAATGCTGGTCTTTGACAATCAAATGTGTCCAGTGCCTTCCATCACACCATCCAACTGTACAAACCTGTGAAGTCATCGATTGAGATGGGTCCGTTTCGTTGGAAGCAGAGACACAGATAATTTGTTGCACGTAAGGTTACTTTTGATAACGGTGACATACTTGTTTTTATAACACCCCCTTACAAACATTCTGCCTTTTAATTGGTTTAGAGCACGTCACATGATATGTCTTAGTTTTACTACACGGCGGCCGTGTGATAGTGCATCATTTGCCGTGTGATAGTACATCGTTTGCCGTGTGATAGTACATCGTTTGCCGTGTGATAGTCCGACGACTATCACAAGGCGTGCAGTACACAGACGTCTTTTTACCCACCTCGAACCCAATCAGTTGTGCATCTGTGTATTTGAAACGCGCGTACGAACATTAAGTGAACGAAGATGATAAATAGTCTGTTGGGTTGTTATAAAACAAATATCGACTGCTTTAACTCGTGCTATGGTTCAACCTAGGACTCCCTCGGTGAACCTCGGACTCTTCATTTTCCCTCGGCTGCGCCTCGGGAAAAAAGAACAGTCTGGGGATCACCTCGGGTGTCATAGTTTTAACCATAGCACTCGAAGCAGTCAATATTTGTATACTATGTGCTGCAGTTGCTTTGTGAACGCTGATTTACACTCTGCAAATTCTTTAATTCTTTACCTTCCAGACGGAAATATTGATATTCCATTAAGAATCTGTACCGATTTACACAGATAATTTCAGATTCAAACTCATCGTTTTTCTTTTTAGCAATCGTGTATCATTTATAAGTATGGTTTGTACAAGGTTCGATGAGTTGTTACACTCATGAAAACAGTTAATATGAGTCATGATTTCCTCAACATATTTCTTGAATAAACTAAAACACGGTCAACAGATTCTGTACGGCAGGATCTTACTTTACCGACGCTCGCCTCGTGAACCTCATTGTCCTGATTAGAAATTCAGGCAGTGCTTCGTCCTTCAAAAGGGTTTCCCAAATTCGACAATTTTGTATTTATTTAATTTGAAGCTTTTTTTTCTTGTTTTGTGTTTCTTCTGTCGTCCTTGATCTGAATGCAAATGGACCGTAAAACAAGATCAACGACGCATTGAGTTGTTTGTGTAGGATATGCAATGCATCAAAATATATGTAAATACTCGAAACAACACCGAGCACTTGTTTTGAGCCTATACATGTCCCGATTTATAACACGTGGAAAAAGCCTTCGGAAAAATTTTCATTATTTGTAACTCAATTTATTTCAGAGGAATGGGAATCTAGTTTGCATGATGGGTTAGCGTTCTCTCTAAATGCAAAAGTGTGAAAAATCACTCTTTGAAGAGCAATATGAGGGACAGCTCCTTTTCGGGGGGGGGGGGGTCTTCCACTCTTTGAGATTGAAGTTTGCATCTTTTTTGAGTGATTTTTCACTCTGTTCTGGAGTAAAACCCTTCTAAAATAGTGAAATCACCACTTTTTTTTTAAAGAGCCATATGAGGGACAACTCGAAATGTAAAGAGTGGTGTTTTTCACTCTAAAATTCAGAGAGTTGAATCGCTATTCCGGGTCGTCGTATTTCTCCATGAGCCACTATTAAAACAACAATGTCGTATGAAATAATTATTATTAAATGGATAAAGAAAATAATTCAAAGCTACCACTTAAATCAAAAAAGATAAGATTTGTTCCACTTCTCATAATATTTATACGCAACGCATTGCAGTTATTTTTTTTTGTATTCTCATCATCCTTTAAATGCCAGTATTTGGGTCAAACTGTGTGTACCATTAATTTAAACCGTCGAGAAATTACGCAGAATGACACATGACTTTGTCGGATTTCAAGATATAAAGACGTCCGGAAGAAGACTGTTTTAGATCCTCCACAGGCTAGAGAGCCCAGACATCTCACAGATTGAAGAGTTTTCTAGAAGAAGAAACCAAATTGGTTTTGTTTTTGTCGTTAGGCAATAACAGGGATTTCAGATCTGACTATGTGTAATGCCGGAAAGCGTCGATGTGTCTACACAAAAAACTAATTGTGAATGAATGAGGGGTTATAATTTTTTTTATAAAAAACAAGTGGGACTCGAACCAACTACCTTCGGATTGGTGTGCCGGCACTCTACCGACGAAGCTATGTAGCCTATTTCGCGGTCTCCCTATTTTGACAACATTTTAGTCAATATCGAGTGCCAAAATTTAATTGTAAAACAAATAAGTGTATTTAAATTGATGCTCTGCTAACTTGGGACATTTCACTGCCCTTTCTTAGCCTCCAGCCAGAGATTGTGTAAAGGAATATATTATCACAAATGCAACTTTGTCGGACGTAAAAAATAAAGGAAAAGTCAAAGAGCACTTAAAGGTGTCTTTTTATGAATCTTTGGAACGATATTGACCGATATGGCAACGGAACACCACGTATGATCTAAAAGAGATACTGGACAGTTTTCGTTTGTTTTAATTTATATTATTGAATTCCAGATTTAAGTTGTTTCCTTTGCGAAACCATCGATTTCAAGGATTTTTTTAAACATTGGCTGTACTGAATGACCCCTTTTAACCTTGTTTAAATGGAATGTAGTCATTTGATTTTTTAGAACCGTTTTAATTGCGTTAAGCCTATATAAATTAGTTATATACAATAAAACTAACATTAAAAAAAAATCAATACGTGATACCATTGTCCAGGCGAATATTATTTCGTAATTTGAATACACAATCTTAGACACGTACATGACATTTCAATGATTCACATTTTTGAGAGAAAACAACTGATATCTATTTCCATCACCAAATAAGAGTGAAATGAATTTTAAAAATAATGCCTTTATATAGTTATACTTTCAAAAGCTGATGTACTTCTAACCAGTTATACGTGGTCAGAAGGCCTAAGTTAGTGCCCAAGTTAGGCCTAAGTTAGTGCCTAAGTGAGGCCTATTCAATTCAATTCAATTCAATTCAATTCAATTCAATTTATTTATTTCATCACAGATTACAAGTAAAAAGTGAAAATTGCTTTCCATGTGTGCACTAAAAGATTCAAATTTGATACTTATAGAAAAACAAACAAACATTACATTTTAAAAACACAGAATTGAGTACAAAAATTAATATAAGCAACAAATAGGCTAGTTCAAGTTTTACAAAGAGAGAAACGTTATCAAAAACTCACCATCACTGATTAAAATGGAAAACAACAACTACTACTAAGTTACCTTATAAAAAGTGTGTTAAAAAGATGAATAGCACTGGGTAAAAAAGATAGTCTGAACCGGTTTGTGCGAGTAGAGAGAGAACGGTACCTTCCTGATGGGAGAATGTGAATGAATGACTGAAGTGGGTGAGTTGGGTCCTGGGTTATAACTTTCAGTTTATTTACATACTGCTTGTCTAGGATTTCTCTCATGGGTTTTACTTCGAACCCTATTATCTTGCTGGCAACCTTGGTGATACGATCAATTTTCTTCTGATTTTTCACAGTTAGATTATTATACCAAACAATACAGCTAAAAGTAATGACTGACTGAATAATACTCTGGTAAAATAGGTGTAAAATCGAATCACGGACATTGAAAGATCGTAATTTCCTTAGAAAATAAAGCCTCTGATTTGCCTTGGCACACATTTTTTGAGTATTTTTGTTCCAATCCAGTTTGTTATCTATAATTGTTCCAAGATATTTATATTCACTGACAATTTCGACTTCGTCATTCTTTATACAAACCGGATGAATACCTTGACGAATCTTACGAAAATCAAAAACAAGTTCTTTGGTTTTGGTTATATTCAAAGTGAGAAAGTTGTCATCACACCACTGGACAAAGCGCTCTATTTCAAGCCTATAATTAGTCTCATTGTTTTTGAGGATCAGACCAGTCAAGGAAGTGTCATCGGCGTACTTAACAAGAGAGCAAGATTCACTGTTACTATTAAATTCACTGGTGTACAAAGTAAAGAGGACTGGTGGTAGTACACAACCCTGTGGCGCTCCAGTATTTGTGAAGATCAAGTCAGAGAAAGAAGTTCTGATCTTTACACGTTGGGGTCTAGCTCTCATGAAGTCACTGATCCACAGGCACAAGTGTGGATTGACGTGCATGTTCTGTAGCTTCTGAACCAACTTATGCGGTTGTAGTGTATTGAAGGCAGATGAGAAATAAAAAAATAGTGTTCTAACGTAAGTTTTAGGTTGATCAAGATGACACTGGATATTGTGTAATAGTGTTGTTACAGCGTCATCCACCCCTCGCTTTGTACAGTATGCAAACTGGCAAGGATCGGCAAAGATCTTGGTATGTGTCAGGAGAAGTTCTTTCACAATGCTCTCAAAACATTTCATTACAATGGCGGTAAGAGCTACTGGCCGATAATCATTCCAGGCTGAAGGTTTGGCTATTTTTGGAATGGGGACAACATTTGACGATTTCCATAGTTTGGGAATGTGGTGAGCATCAAGTGACCATTGAAACATTTCTCGAAAAACAGGTGACAGTTCTTTGTAGCACATTTTTAGAGTCTTTCCCGGGCCCTTTGCTTTGTTGGCTTTTAATTTCTTCAATGCGTTTTCAACGGTTTGCAAGCTGAGTTGGATTGCGTTTTCTGTGCTTGCATTGGATTCCAAAGTTCTGCAGATGTCGGTGTTTAAATCGCTAAAATCGGCAACATCAAAGCGACCGAAGAAAACATTCAGCTCGTTTGCGAAATCGTGTAGCTTTTCCGGTGCAATGTTAATTGTCCTGTTCTTGAGACCACAACCGGTCATGGTTGTCAGACCCTGCCAAGCTTTTTTGGGGTCCTTTAGGCTAAAGTTGTCCTCTATTTGTTTTCCATACTTGCGTTTACCGTGTTTAATCAGCATGGTAATTTCACGTTGAATCTTCCGTTTTTCTTGCACATCATTATTTTCAACGGCTAGTACTTTCTGTTTTAAGAGGTTGCGTATCTCCTTTGTTATCCATGGCTTGTTGTTAGGATAGAATTTTCGTTCTATTTCTGGAACAGTCAAATCTTCACAAAAATTTATATACGCACTAACAGCCTCAGTAGTCTCGTCGATTTCATTAGAGTCCATGAACACAGCCCAGTCAGTACATTCTAAACATGCTCTCAAGGTGTCGGTGTTTTCCTTTGTCCATTGTTTTACTTTAATAACGGAAGGCTTCTTTTGTTAGGTGTTCGGGCCAACAGTCCGGAACACCTCTTATTTTTGTTCGTTTTTTTTTTCTTTTTCTTCATACTTCTTCATCTTCTTAGGTGTTCGGGCAACAGCCCGAACAACTCTTTGATTTTCTTTTTTTTAGGTGTTCGGGCAACAGCCCGAACAACTCTTTGTTATTGTTCGGTTTTTTCTTTTTTTTGGTTTTTCTTCTTCCTCTCGCTGTCGATTGCCGCAAGAAAAAGCATAGATGCGAAACTTGCACTAACTTGAAACTTTGCACACTGGTAGACAATAACCAGTAGATGATACAAAAGTTGTTACGTCACGATGACGTCATCAGTTGACGAGATACACTCATTCAAAGTTTATTATTTCAAAAAATCATAACTTTAAATCTACATGAGGGATTTTTACAATCAATACATCATCGGAAAGGGCATTAAAAACTCCGTAAACGCCTCACAGACATGACCCCATTTTGATTTTGTCTTCCGGCTCAAAAGAGAGGTTGAAAATCTCAAAATTCATGTATAAAGAACTACAAAATTCCCCATTGATTGCGCGTAAAGATTTTACGATTACATGTACATGTACTTTGTCACCACGTGTAAGCATGCGGTGCATTGCGGTCACCACGTGTAAGAAGTATGCGGTGCATTGAGGAGCATAACCACGCTCTGCACCACGTGTTGATCGTGTTAGTCTGCGTTCGAGGCGTTCTCAACACAATGTCAATTTTCTTCAAAATTAATTACTTGGTTTTATCTACGACCATACTGCGTTGGTAACACCGGTTCTCGTCCGGTCGCTGAGGTTAAGCAAAATCGGGCCCAGTCAGTATTTTGATGGGAGACCACGTGGCGACCAAAATTTGTACTATTTATTTTTGTATTTAATTTTTTTTTCTCCTATAAATAGCCTCGTTTTTAGTCTGTTTTCAAGGCGTTTTCAACATACATTTCCCTTCCGGTTAGTTAGTCTCTACTCCAGTCGTCATTATGCATTAAGCTCCTATATCCTCAACCACAAAAGCTATTTTGACAATCTATACATCATATGAAAGGGCTTTACGTATGTAGTCTGTTTTCAAGGTGTTTCAACAAACACTTCCCTTCCGGTTAGTTAGTCTCTTCTCCAGTCGTCATTATGCATAGTTCCTATGTCCTAAACCACAAAAGCTATTTTGACAATCTGTACATGATATAAAAGGGCTCTACGTACGTAGTCTGTTTTCAAGGCTTTTCAACAAACATTTCCCTTCCGGTTAGTTAGTCTCTTCTCCAGTCGTCATTACTCATCAGTTCACATTTCCTCAACCACAAAAGCTGTTTTGACAATCTATACATCATATGAAAGGGCTTTACGTACGTAGTCTGTTTTCAAGGCGTTTTCAACAAACATTTCCCTTCCGGTTAGTTAGTCTCTTCTCCAGTCGCCAATATTCATCAGTTCACGTTTCCTCAAACACAAAAGCTATTTTGACAATCTATACATCATATGAAAGGGCCTCACGTGTTCCACGAAAATGGGTATGTTGGTGACCTTCTCTTGACTTTTTGACCTTTTTAAACTGGAAGAGCCTATAAAATGCTTTGAAAAGGCAGTATTTAAAGGCTTTTAGGTTGAAATGTACACTTTTTGATGCTTTTTCCATAAAATTATTACACATCGAGAAAACTGTTTGGTTTTGATTTCTTTGTAATTTGACGAGCTTTTAACAAAACTTGTTTTATTTATTCAAACACTGACCCAACAATAGCCGAACACCTAGTGTTTGTTTCTACAGACACTATATCTAGTTCTTCTTCTTCTTCTTCTTCTGAACTTCCCTTGTCCGCTAACAAAAGCGCCTTTCCCAAACTCGTATGAACTTGAAACTTCACACATAGTTAGCGATTTATTAGGAGAAGAAACCGTGTGAGTTACGTCATGATGACGTCATCAATTCTTGAGTTATGAATATTCAAAGTTTATTAATTCAAAAAATCATAACTTTTGATCTACATGAGGGATTCTTACAATCGAAACATCATCGGAATCGTCATTGAAAACTCCGTAAACGCCCCACAGACATGACCCCATTTTGATGTTGTCTTCCGGCTCAAAAGAGAGGTTGAAAATTTCAAAATTCACGTGTAAAGAGCAACGTAAATCCCCATTGGTATGTGCATAAACATTGCACGTAGGCATACACACAACGTGTAGTGTATTAGCGGTGCAGCAGAGTCACGCTCCAGTGATCATCCATAGAGCGCGAAAAAGCTTCATGAAGAATAGTCTTCGTTCAAGGCGGTTAAAACATACATGCCCCTTACAGTCTTTTTTACAGTCGTCAATATTTCCTAAGTTCATATAACCTAAACTACATAAGCTATTTTGACAATCTATACATCATATGAAAGGGCGTTACGTACTTTACAGAAATGGATATGTTGGTGAATTTTCGTTGACCTTTTGACCTGTTTAAACCGGATGTGACTGTGAAATGATTTGAAAGGGCGTTGTTTATATACATCCTTTGATGCTTAACCATCACCACAGCATACAAGTCTGGCATAAGGTCTGATTTAAAAGACATACTTGCTAAGCTCACATAAACTTGAAACTTTACACATAGTTAGATATTCATTAGTAGATGAAACCGTTTTAGCTTCGTCATGATGACATCATCAGGTGTCGAATTACAAGGTTTTTAGGTTCAAAAAGTGACCATTTGCTTTTCGCTATATGTCTTCTAATTTTACAGTTATGATATTCATAATTACGCATCTGATAGATCAAGACTGGGACTACATTTAAAAAGTTAACGTCAAAATCGTATGACCCCTCCTTCCGTTCGTACCGGAAGGTCAAAGTTTGCAATTGTATATTTTTCTTCAAAAATACATCTCCGTCCCTTGCCCTCTAACAAAAGCACACTTTCCAAACCTGTATGAACTTCTAACTTCACACATAGTTAGATATTTATTAGGAGAAGAAACCGTTTGAGTTACGTCACGATGACGTCATCAATTCTTGAGTTATGAATTTTCAAAGTTTATTATTTCAAAAAATCATAACTTTTGATCTACATGATGGGTCGATTCATGATGGGTTGTTACAATCGACACATCATCGGAAAGTTCGTTAAAAACTCCGTAAATGCCTCGCAGACATGATCCCATTTTGATCTCGTCTTCTGGTTCAAAATCGAGTTTGAAAATTCACTACGAAATTTCCCCATTGGTTGTGCGTTATACGTGTGGCGTACACGTGTAGTGTATTAGGCATTTTATTTGGTGGCATGCTGCCAAGTTTATTGTACTCTGTGCCATAGCGTGATATGCAGAGAGCTATGAGCTGTATAGCTCTATTTATGCAGAACGCTGCGAAAACGATTTCCTCTCAATCTTTGGCGTCAAATTAATCAAATGTTACCCTTCTGATGGCTTAGTGGTCAGTGTGGAATTGAAGACGAAGTTTCGCTGAGATGGCCACCTACTTCAGTGATTCATGGGACTTTTAATTATGTGAGAAAACAACAGTACAAAATGACGAACATTGGCCATGTTTTGGTTAAACACCGAGAAGAATAGAGACGTTACATCGATCGACCACTCCCCCCGGGTGAAGGGCGTTTTGGGCCCACGGAATTCACGTCAGTATTACAATATCTATCTATTACTTCTTGAACTTAGCATAATCATCAATTGTTTTGATTATTTGTTAAAACAACTATCCAAGTTATTCTGAGTTAAATATTTTGAATAAGAAAAATCTCTGGAATAACATAAGCCCTTTTAAACTTTCTCTAGTAGGAAAGGACGTCACGTAAACTAATCTATTTCTACCTCCATGCACAGACATGGATGTTACAATACAAAACATTCAAAGAAAACAGAATGGTTAAAGTATAAGGCCCAAGCAATTAGGAGTGGTCTTGCTAAAATAAACTGCCGGATTAAACAAAACTTTAGTACAAACAAATAAATAAAACAATCCAGATTTTCATTAAGGTGTTCGGACTCAAGTCCGAAGACCTCTTGTTTTTGTTCGTTTTTTTTTTTTTTTTTTTTTTTTTTTTTTTAAGGTGTTCTGTTATTGTTATGTTTTTTAGGTGTTCGACCAACAGCCGAACAACTATTGTTATTGTTCCGTTTTTGTTTTTTTTCCTCGTGTTCTTCTTTCCCTGCGAACCTTCTCCAGCAATTTTAAACAAAAGTAAAGCTTGTACAAACTTAAACTTACTATGTACATAGACAATAGTGAGTAGATGAAACCGCCACTTTTTGGGAATGATGACGTCATTGATGACGTCATGGCAAGGTTTTTAAAGTTGAAAAACGACATTTGCTTTTCGCTGTATCTCAACGAATATAAGAGCTATGATGTTCATACTTGGGTATCGGATAGATAAAGACTTGGACAACATTTGAAAAGTTAACGCAAAAAATCGTATGACCTTAACTTCCGGTCGTTACCCTGGGTCAAAGTTCGCCTTCGTGTATTTTACATAAAAAAAAATAACTTTTGAGCTTTTAAACAAAAGTAAAGCTTGTACAAACTTAAAACTTACTATGTACATAGACAATAGTGAGTAGATGAAACCGCCATTTTTTTGGAATGATGACGTCATTGATTAGGTCATGACAAGGTTTTTAATGTTGAAAAACGACATTTGCTTTTCGCTGTATCTCAACGAATAAGCTCGACTTCGTGTTTTTTTTCATAAAAAAAAACCTTTTGAGCTGATCTACGGCATAACTCAAGATTGAGATCTATTTGAACCTTGAAACTCAACAGATAGTTGAACCTTAGTGTTTTTAAGACAACACAGGCCTAATTACGTCATAATGTCGTCATCAGGTATTAAATTACAATAAAACAATGTTAAAATGTGTACAAATCATATGGCGAGAACGTTTTGGGGGGAATCCCAACAGAGCTCTCGTTTGTCAAACAAAATAGGGCGCTGTTGATTATCAAATCTGTGTACATCATCCCGTGCGGAGGTAGCTAAATTTTAAAAGGGTTTCCATAAAATGCAAATTAAAACCTAAAGCCAATCTTACACAAAAATATTGCATTTGTGAAGAAAAAAAGGAGTCGTTAAAAACTGTGACACAAGTTTAACTATAAAAATTAACGACACGTTGTAGAAAAAGTCATCTTTATGGTTCAATGTTTTTGAACTACGTCATCACGTAACGCCCAACCGAACACCGTATTTTTGTAATTAACAAAAAATTTATCTCTAGTTTAAGTTTCTGTTTGTATTTGGGCATCAGATGCACCCTATCGTGATCAGACGCTCCAAGTCCTGCTTTCTTATATGCATTATAGCCATCTGCAATGTTGCCATAGCATTTATCCAATGTCCTATCTCCCCTAGGAATGTTCACATATTGATGGTAATGAGGAAGGGTGGACTCCAATTGACAATTATTGAAATCTCCAAGTATCAGTTTCAAAGAGTCTGGCGATTTCAGTTCAAGGTTTTGCGTAATCTCAGCAATTTTAGAAGAGGCAATGTTTACGTCAGCTTTAGGCTGAATGTAGACAACGGTGATGAGTAAGTTTATTTGAATCTAATGTCCTGTCCATTCTTTCGCAAGCAAAACCCTCGATTTTTGAGGTGTGTGGACTGTCTGTACTCTTAAACCATGTCTCACTAAAACACATCAGGCAACTGTCTCTATATTCATAATGGTAGTCAATGCAGGCCTTTAATTCATCCATTTTGTTTCGAAGTGATTGCGAATTACCTGTGATTATTGAAGGAAGTGGCGGACGAAACTTTCGGCGTCTAAGTCGTTGGCGAATTCCACCCTTTTTTCCCCTTTTACGTTGCTTTGATTGAATCTCTATTGGAATGTCAATGTTGGGTGGGGCACTGGTCAAAGGCCGAAGCTGCAGTAATTCCTGTCGGTTGTACACGATGGGAAATGGCCGTCCATATTCGTTCACTCCCTCGGCAGGATTGGCAAGAATTTGGCTCAAAACTCTCAAAACTAACAGCAAACAAATACAAATCCGTAAAAACATGATGCTTGGTGCAACAAGGCAGCCTCCAATTCAACAATAAGTCCAACAAATGTACTAAAAAATGACAAAAACGAGACAAATATTAGACACTGAGCACACAAGGTGGTCGCCACAGTGCAGCGCCCTCAAAGATTAGGCCTAAGTCAGGCCGAGTGGATAAGAGCACCGAACTTAAGCTCTGATGCTTCTGTTCAGCAGAGTGTGAGTTCGAATCCCGGTCGTGACACTTGTGTCCCTGAGCAAGACACTTAACTATAATTGCTTCTCTCCACCCAGGGGTAAATGGGTACCTGCGAGGGCAGAGGTGGTTCTTGTGATTGGTTTAGCCGAGTAGCGCATGTATTTGTCGCACAGGCTGTATACTCCCAAGGGAGCTGAGATGGTTTAAAGAATGATTTAAGGCCCAGTGACCAGGGGTAATATTGTCGGAAGCGCTTTGAGACGCCCTCCGGCGTGAAAAGCGCTATATAAAAACGGTCTATTATTATTATTATTAAACGTGCCTAAGTTAGGCCGTGCCTAAGTAAGGCCTAAGTTAGTGCCTAAGTAAGGCCTAAGTCAGGCATACGTGTCTAAGTTAGGGTATACCTGGTCAGACGGCCTAAGTTAAGCCTAAGTTGTAGGGCCGTAGGTGTTATTGCCATTAATTTTTTCGGAGTGATTACCAACCATCCCTTTTCTGATAAAAAGGGTTAATTTCGGGGTCAAATAATCAGGACCAAGGGGTAGGTCATTAATCTCCAAGTATTCCGAGGTGATGCCAGCTTCCGTACAATTTCCTTGCGCTAACATGCAAATATAGGGGGAAACGATGGCATAACCGTCACGATATGTGAACCAATCGATTAGACCGGAAGACAAGAACAAGTGTTAGACCTTGGGGACTTGTTCTATACCCCCCTGTAGGCAATGGATGGAACATGCTGACTATCGACTGAGACGTGCTAAGGGAGAGATGTCTCTAATGCATCTACCTTTTTCAACCTGTATAGGGATTTTTTTTTTTAAACAGTTTCCATCGTCGATTTGCACCTGTCTCATCAGTTACGGCTGGAGATACAATCAAGTTACCTTCAGACGACGTCTTTGCATAACACTTCGGCGAGGAGATGGTGTGACAAGTCACCACCGATAATTCGACAAAATGTTCTCTATTTTAGTGAGCAATAATTAAATGAAAGTATTCGGAGGCATTGTTGTTCGGCCTTTTGACGGCATTTTGTAATTGCAGTGGAGCTCTTCAAATACACACAAACCCACGTAACTGAATTAGAGAGCGGCGCAAGTCAGCTTGCACGGTAAACAAAGGCCAATGCAAACGGGAAACCAAAGTTTACCTTTAATCAATGATGATTAAAACACTATTCCATTTTAAATGAACACTCAATTTTCTCTTAATATGTCTGGCAAAATACATTACTCGGAACGAACAACATTGAATACACCTCTCGATGGAATTGCGTGTTCTCTTGTGTAATGTGTAATATGCCTCCCACGGGGTGTAGAGAATCATTGATGTCAATGGGAAACTTCCTTCATTGTATAGAGATCTGCATTACCGTTTAAAATACGCAACCACGGTGGAATTTATCCAAATAATTCTGCCATGGATAAAACCAGGATTGGTTGGACTGGTTGTATTGCTTGATCATGTTAAAATCAGCAATCCATCTGGACCACAGTGGGTGAGCACAACCAACCTGAAAGTACAGACAATTATAACTATTACAACTTATAGTTACCGAATGAGTTTGGATGAATGTCCTTATCTCTTTGTGGTCCATATGGCTTGGTGATTTTAGCATTCATCTCAGTCAATATTGCTCTAGTGAAAAAAAGTAATCTTAAAATTACTTCTTTCTCGAAAACTACATTACTTCAGAGGGAGCCGTTTCTCACAATGTTTTATATCATCAATCTCTCCCCCATTACTCTTTACCAAGTGAGGTTTTATGCTAATAATTATTTTGAGTAATTACCAATAGTGTACTTTGCCTTTAACGCAAACCTATCGTTTTGAACTCATGGTGTTAAATTCTTCATATAAAACAGCATGATATGTCAGGGTTGTGAAAAAGTGATGTGCCAACGTACTGGCTACCATTCCACTCCGAAGTAATGTAGTTTAAGGGAAACTGTTATTACTCAAAATTGAATCTGAGAAACGTTTCTGTCAGATACGTTTTTCATAATTTATTTTGTATTCCAAGTACGAATTATTCTTCGTGCGTGGACGCTCCGGATTCGGCGATTAAAGGAACAGGTTGCCTTGGATCGGTCGAGTTGGTCTTTGAAAAGCGTTCTGTAACCGTTTGTTATAAAATCGATATGGTTAGAAAGATGTTGTAAAAGTAGAATACAATGATCTACACAAATATGCCTCGAAATTGCGTGGTTTTCAACGACAAACACGGTCGGCCATTTATGGGAGTCAAAAATTTGACTCCCAAAAATGGCCGACCGTGTTAGTTCGCGACGTAAAATGAAAACCGTGCAATTTTGAGTGATACTTGTGTGGATCATTGTATTCTACTTTTAAAACATCTTTCCAACCATATGCATTTCATAACAAACGGTTTCAAACGCTTTTCCAACTAGACCAACTCGTCCGATCCAAGGCAACGTGTTCCTTTAAGTCCAAAGGTTTGTTGAGTTTGTTTTATTGTTTTAATGTCTATACATTTAGTTAAACAATCGAATGTAGTGATATAGCCACTGCCGTCGATTCAGATTCCAAAAACTAATTCCTAGTTCCCTAGTATTATACATCAATCAGTAGCCATGGTGTTAATGCTGACAATATGCTATGCCCAACAATGTTTTACAGAAGTCACATTGGGTGTAGAACCCTAAGGCCATGTAAACACAATAATCACGAATACATTATATCATTACAAAACCAATGCGACTGTCTACTTATTTCATTCCATTTGCTGAACGATTACATTCCGCTGTGTGCATGATAATCGGACCATCGGAATGGTTTCTTACAAATAAATAAAAAGGGAGGCGGTATTGATGGTGGAAATTGCTTTAGGTTCGTCTATGCAAAACCAAACTAATGTTTCATGTTCTTTTATTTACAAAAGCTCGCAATACTTTTTAAGGGTTATTAAACTTACTAGTAAAAAAAAGGTCTGGCGAGGTACAAAATCCCCCCCAAAATTACAAAGGTTAAATACTTGTTACTAAAAACAACACATACAAATTTAGTATTATTATTATTATTCAAGAGCGATTTGAGTTTTACGTCTTAAAAAAGGGTTTCTTACACCAGATTTGTTTCCTTACTCTCTGTTTCTATTTCCGTACACTCTGTTTGGGTACATTCAATTATACAAAAAAATGCTTTTGTGACGAAACAAGACGACTGTGACCAAGAAAAGAACTCGGCCTTCCCGCTCCCATAATTACAGCTGTGAATATTGTAATTGTTATAATATTTTGTAGAGTGGTGATGTGCGTACACTGTTCATGCTGAACTTGAACGAATGCGAGAATGACAATTAAATTAAACTACCAGGGGTAGTGATATAAAGCCCGCAGGGTTAATGAATTCTCCACAAATCATATTAACAGCTGCAGAAGTTCACCATTTAAACAAAAACAGACTTACGTGTAGCGTTTTGATGTTCTATTTCAGTTAAAGAGATCGTACATCGTTGGTAACAATTCTACAAATGTTTGTTAAAGGAACATTACAGAATTGGTTTTGCTAACAAAACAGTTTCTGGCAGTTTTATGTTAGCACTTCGCGAAGTTAGATTATGTATTTTTCATCAAATTACATTTCAGACAGAAATAATTCCAAGGGATTTTTTCCACCTATCTTCATCATTAGACCATGTAAGTTTTATGTAAATCTGTGATCTTCACGATTTTTTTTTTTTTTTTACCAATTCTGTAACGTTCCTTTAAAGCCATTGGACACTTTCGGTACAGAAAAAAAAATTAAGGTCACAGATTTACAAATAACTTACAGGGTTTACAGAAGGTAATGGTGAAAGACTTCTATTGAAATATTTTCCCATGAAATGCTTTACTTTTTGAGAAAACATTAAAACAATATAAATTCTCGATAGCGAGAATTACGGATTTATTTTGAACACATATCATGACACGAGGAAACGTGCGGAAACAAGGGTGGGTTTTCCCGTTATTTTCTTCCGACTCCGATGACCAATTGAGCCTAAATTTTCACAGGTTTGTTATTTTATAGAAGTTGTGATACACGAAGTGTGGGCCTTGTACAATACTGTTTACCGAAAGTGTCAAATGGCTTTAAGTTACTGCATGAATGTCGAACTGTGTTTCAAGATTTGTTATGAATCAGGGGCTGTGGGCAACCACCTTCACACTAACTTCACACCACTGTGGTTTATGATACATAAATCAATCTTTTTAGTTTGTCTTCACATTTAAGGTAAATAATAAACTCCTTAAAGTCTTAAGATGATGTTCACTTTAGTGATTTATTGTATGTTCAAAAGTTACTGATCATCGTATGTTAACATCAATGTCATTTGATATATTAGGCATTTCTAATCATGGTTTGCGTTTCATGTATAGTTTAAAATGCTTGCAACAGAAAAGTTTGCTTATTATAATAGTTCATAATATACTAACTTTGAATGTATTTTATACATTCAAAAAGGAACACGTTGCCTTGGATCGGACGAGTTGGTCTATAAAAAGCGTTCGAAACCGTTTGTTATAAAATTCTAATGGTTAGAAAGATGTTTTAAAAGTAGAATATAATGATCCACACAAGTATCACTCAAAATTGCACGGTTTTCATTATACGTTGCGAACAAACACGGTCGGCCATTTATGGGAGTCAAAAATTTGACTCCCATAAATGGCCGACCGTGTTATTGGACGAGGTAAAAAGAAAACAACGCAATTTAGAGGCATTTGTGTAGATCATTGTATTCTACTTTTACAACAACTTTCTAACCATACCGATTTTATAACAAACGGTTACAGAACGCTTTTCAAGGACCAACTCGACCGATCCAAGGCAACGTGTTCCTTTAAGCACTCTTAATTGTTATGTGAACTGTACATACATGTATATATAAAAAAGGTAATCACTATAATAGACTTATTCAATGCAGTCACTGTTTATGTATTCTTGTTAATCTCCCCCGTATCGTATCATTGACACTTTGGATCATTATATATAAAACAGTGATTTCTATGGTTTTAAAAAATGCGGGTATACTTTCATCACTTCCCATAAAAACATGGTGCGTTTCTCTTTGCTTAATCGAAACAACAGTTCAGAATATAGACAGTGGCTAGTATTTTAACCGTAATGATTCAGGCTCTTGTCCCAACGGAGCAAACATTTTAATGTCTCCTGAAAGAAAATGCCTTCTTAAAATACCTCCTTAAAAATACCTCCTTAAAGAAAATCTCCGAGATGGTATTCTCCGAGGGATAGACACCGGGGATGTAGTTCGGGCGTATAGTTCCCCCGAGTGGTTTAAACACACACATACACACCAACAACCGTACGATCGATACCGTACACAAAATCAACCGCACACTATTACACCTTAGGCTTAAGAGGAAAGGGGTAAATTTCATCTTAGTGAATGAATTCATAAATGATATCCCAAAAGACATGATAATCATCTACCTATACACATCTCAAACGGTCCGTATACGCTGTCTGACTCAAGGCGTGTTTTGTATTACAGGAGCTGCCTGAAGACGGAAAGTGGGTCATTTAGGCGCCTAACAGAAAGACGCGTGGTGTGACCCGCCATACTGATTCATCCAACTAACCTGAAGCAAAAATCGAAGGCAATTTGACCACAAGTGCTAGAAGTCGTGAACACTATACTCCCGGGATATTTAACAGTTATATAAGTCAAACGTATTCATTGAAGAAGAGAGAGATGTAAGGTATAGTATTTTTTATAATTGAGGCTTGGTCGATTTCAAATCGATTTGAGAAATTTTTATTGTTCTAAAGAGAGACTTTGAAAATCAGTCATATGCATCTTTCACTGACATCATACAGACAGAGATAATTTTCGTATTCTGATTAATCAATGTTAATATTATCCGGCTCTTTTAGTATATCAATTGTCAGTTGAGCAAAGCAACAAAAATAATGTCCCTTGACCCCCTTAAAGTCCCCTTAAACAGCAGTTCTCTGGTCAGGCTGACCCACGAATGGGTCAGACCATTAGGACCAGGAAGTGGGTCAATCTGACCGCAACAGTCACACAAGAAAACCAACCTGTCAGACCTCTATTAAATGGGGTTTTAGTCAATGAAGAGTTTTTCATTTTGCAAGGGATTACGTATGCTTGATTGAAGCAATCAACTTCATCTACAAATTGTTGAGATATAAACAGCTGGTTTTAAAGAACATTTCGACGGTATTCCTGACTGAAATATTTATCTGGTGGATTGGTGCTGGTAACTTGATAGTCGGCTATCGTTGAAACGAATCATTATTGGCAACCCTGTGCTTTGTCAACAGATGGTCCGACTAGGTAAAGGGCTACCATATGGTACACTACAGCTGGCTATAGTAGACCAGACACCAGCTAGCGACCAAAACCACAGTTTGCATTTAATTAATATCAGTTGCGTTATACCTAGAGTCTACATGGCACAAACTGGTTTCCATTTACAGTAAATAAACATTGATGTCTGATGATATCACATTCATTAGAACTTTATATCAAGTGGTACAATGAGGTTAAGTGTGTGGTGCGTGGTACAAATCATGTACAGCAATTCACCTCAAACAAACTCCCTAATATACACAATGATTATGGTCGTATTTCCTACAATTTCTGTTGAAATATGAATCACACACTCGCGCCACAGGGTCGAAAAACACCTGCGTGTTTCAAAGTGACTTTTTAAATGCTGTGGTAAACGAGACAACACAAAGTTATTTAACGCCTTCTTTATACGACTCTCTGTATTATGTGACATTGACGGTGAAACTTAACTGGTATGTAATGGAACCTTACAAATAAACAGCAGTGTTCAACCATTAGAAGAACTGGTCACGGTAACCAAGATAATAAACACTGGGTTACAACCATTTGCAGGCTGCGTAACCCTCTTCAGATCTTAGATCTTTCAACACATGACAATTCTCGTCCAGTCCTAATATGCACCGGCAGCTTAGCTTGACTTTGCTCGAAATCTTTACTGTACTGATAAATCCCGATCATACATAATTGATAACCATACTTGAAAAGGTTCTAGGGTTTTGCAATAATACACGACACTGGGTAACCTGGGACTGTACGAACACCCAAAGTTCTGCTCCTTCTTTGGCCTGTTTCGCTCCAGTGCTGGAAACAGTCCACTTCACCGATGAATCCAGCACAGATTTGCTCTTAGTGCCTTTAGTTGCAGCGTCCGCATTCGTTCCCAGTGGTCCCTGATCTTAACTTTCCTTCTACTCTACTGTCGGTCTCTCTTCCACAGAGGTGTCCATGTACTTCATGGTTTGGTTAAAGATGCTCGATCTTTGCTCTCCGAGTATCCAGAGAAACACTCCCCATTTTCCATGAATCCTACGTCTTATAGAAAATAAAGAGCTATAATAAGTAATGTGCACAAATACTCATCACTAATGCCAGGTCCCATTTTTGGCGAATTTGACCTGAATTTATTTCTAAAATGTGTTTTTGTAGATTTAATGATGAGTGATCTCTCTTAATTTAAAAGAGTGAAAAAGCACTCTTTCAAGAGCCATAAGAAGGAAAACTCTTTTTTTGAGTGGTCTTCCACTCTTTTAGATTGAAGTTTGCATCTTTTGAGTGATTTTTCACTCTGTCCTGGAGTGAAACCCCTCTAAAAGAGTGAAATAACCACCACTCTTTTTGAAGAGCCGAATGAGGGACAGCTCGAAATGTATAGAGTGGTGTTTTTCACTCTTTTACATTTAGAGAGATACGGTAGTTTATTAACAAACAATTGTGAATAATTACGCTTGTTTTGGGCATTGTATAATATTGCATTAATATGCGAAAGCCTTAGTTTTTTCGTTTTGAAACATCTGTCAAATTCGTTCAGAGAAATAAATTCTCCAGATATTTCTTTCCGAGAAAGTCGGGCTGTGTACTTTTAATAAAGACGCTCATCTTGCTTTCTTCTCGCGCAATGTGAGTTTTTGTCATGAAGCAGTTCAATCCCACCTTGGTCAGTTATCATTTGGATTTTGTCATTTGACGGTTTTAGCTAAAAGTCAAACAAATGCACAAAAAGCCGCGAAATTGCCATCTTGGCTTTTCATTTAGAAGTTCAGGAAAAAATATCCATGTTTAAAAAAAATGTTAATGTGTTTACAACTTCCCCTTTCAAATTGATCTTTCTGGGTCTTCTTTGGCGTTATCTGTGTTAAAGGTTGATGTTTGGCTATCGACTGTGTGGTCTTGAGCGGATTAAAATCGGGAAAAAACCTGGGATGATGACAACACGATAACTTTAATGATGACTCCAACGGTTGGTCAATTAAAGACAGTGGACACTATTGACAATTGTCAAAGACCAGTCTTCTCACTTGGTGATCTCAACATATGCATTAGATAACAAACCTGTGAAAATTTGAGCCTATTTGGTCGTCGTCGAAGTTGCGATATAATAATGAAAGAAAAAAACACCATTGATACGAAGTTGTGTGCGTTAAGATGCTTGATTTCGAGACCTCAACTTTATAAATCGGAGGTAGAAATAAATCGTAGAAAATTACTTTCTTTCTCGAAAACTAAATCACTTCAAAGGGAACCGTTTCTCACAACGTTGTATATTAAAACACCCGTACAAATATTCTGCCTTTCATTGGTTTAGAGAGCGTCACATGACTTGTCTTAGTTTTGCCGTGTAATTGTGCATCGTTTTCCGTGTGATAGTCAAACGACTATTACACGGCGTACAGTACCCATACGTATTTTTACCCACCTTGAACCCAATCAGTTGTGCATTTGTGTATCTGTGTACGAATATTATAAATAGTGTGTTGGGTTGTTATTCAACAAATATTGACTGATTGAACCCGTGCTATGGTTAAGTTACGACTTGATCACCTCGGAAGTCATAGTTTTAACCATAGCACTGGAAGCAGTCAATATTTGTATACTATCAACCTCTCCCTATTACTATGTCCAAAGTAAGGTTTTATGCTAATAATTATTTTGAGTAATTACCAATAGTGTCCACTGTCTTTAAATTAAATCTTCTTTCTAAACTCTATTAATACAACATTCTTTTAAAACAATAACAAAGTAGTTTGTTTAGACACTGTTTTCGTCCCCTGACGATGACTAGAGCAAGCTAGTCGAAACACTGAGACCAATTCAAGAAACTAACTCCGCGGTAGTGCAGTTAATTACCATCATATAAGCTAAAGTAGTAGTAATTTTCTATACCGTCCGCCAGGGTAGTAGTTAACAAGCAGGACAGTTCTTTTTAGAACTGAGAAGTCTCCCGAACATCTGATAAATCTATACTCCGCGGTATAGAATAAAGGAAGACAGTTCTCTACAAACAAACTCTACCTGGCAAGTAGATACACACATGGTGTTGCCGCAAACCAAATGGTTATTGATACCTCACCGTGCAATGCCTCAAATCCTGTATGTATATGTTAACATATACAAAAAAAAATTGTAAATTTAAAGGCAGTGGACGCTATTGGTAATTACTCAAAATAATTATTAGCATAAAACCTTTCTTGGTGACGAGTAATGGGGAGAGGTTGACAGTATGAAACATTGTTAGAAACGGCTCCCTCTGAAGTGCCATAGTTTTCGAGAAAGAAGTAATTTTCCACGAATTTGATTTCGAGACCTCAGGTTTAGAACTTGAGGTCTCGAAATCAACCATCTAAACGCACACAACTTCGTGTGACAAGGGTTATTTTTCTTTTATTATTATCTCGCAACTTCGATGACCGATTGAGCTCAAATTTTCACAGGTTTGTTATTTTATGCATATGTTGAGATACACCAACTGTGAAGGCTAGTCTTTGACAATTACCAATAGTATCCACTGCCTTTAATATTAAGAGAAACTAAAACTTTGAACAAGGATGCTTGTTTGTTAAAAAAAAACGATTTCCTAATCATGTCTGAATTTGTACGACCGTTGCTTAGGTTTAACAACAACACAGTCGATCAGTTTGGCGACATTCCCAAATGTTCACCAAGTATCCGGAAACGTATTTTTACTGTTATCTTTTTGTCAAAATTGTACTTTCCTAATATACTATTTATAGCCATAAACTCCATTTAGCTAAAACATTTGAAGAAACAGAATCACGCACAAAAGATACTTATTGTGGTCGGAACCAACTTAGTCCCGGAAATTCGAATTCGTGCGAGCCTTGCACAGGCCATACTCCGCCAAAACCCAACAACGTTAAATTTGAATGTCGGGCAACCACGTGCATGATGATGCGTCCACACACTCATGTGTGACATAGTAATCAAGGCTGTTTGGCACCAGGATGGCTGGACGTCAGGACGGCTGTCGTTTTACCGTTCTAAAAACCTCATTTATAGAGTGCCACCAGAAACGAGTTTTTAAGTGCGCACCGTAATCACAGTCAAACGATACTTAGGTCACCCTTGCCCTGTGTAATCCAGACGATGTTGTTACGGTACGTCTAGATACAGCCAGTCATTAGAACTAAGAGTGACAGAAAATACACCAACATTCTTCTAATTTGGATTTTCTTTTACAAAAACCTTGACCTAATGTCAACAGCTTTGGATAGATTTCTCATGACATGATGGAGGAAAAATAAAACCTTCCTGCATCACGGTCCACTAAGTAGCCACTTGGATTACATGCAACTTTAATTGCATAAAATGATGTATATAAAACAATCAATGTTTGGGAATAAATGATCTTGTGTTTGTGACTCGAGTATAGTATGCGCTTTAAGGAGGGACTCTTGCATGGCGAATAAGAAGTAAACTTAGATCTATGTAATCCGTTTATCACCTGACAGCTGTAGACAAATCACAATGATTAATGCATGTGTAACATTATTTATTATTCAACATTCAAAATATTAAGTTACGACTGTAGCAATAACCCAGTTGTACTGGTGTGGAACCTTTAACAATATATAGATTGCAATTAATATGGATTGAAGGCAATGCCATTTGATAGTTTATGTTCCACAATAGGCAGGATAATATTTTTGTATTACTCCGCATCAGAATAGGGGTGGATTTCACAAAGTGTTAGACTATAGTCATATCACAAGTTAGGGCTAGCCTTAAAGACAGTGGACACTATTGGTAATTGTCAAAGACCAGTCTTCTCACTTGATGTATCTCAACATATTCATAAAATAACAAACCTGTGAAAATTTGAGCTCGACTGGTCGTCGGAGTTGCGAGATATTTATGAAACAAAAAACAGCCTTGTCATACGAAGTTGTGTGCTTTTATATGCTTGATTTCGAGACCTCAAATGATAAACTTGAGGTCTCGAAATCAAATTCGTGGTAAATTACTTCTTTCTCGAAAACTACGCCACTTCAGAGGGAGCCGTTTCTCACAATGTTTTATATTATCAACCTCTCCCCATTACTCGTTACCAAGTAAGGTTTTATGCTGATAATTATTTTTAGTAATTACCAATAGTGTCCACTGCCTTTAAGTTTTAAATATCTCTTAGGACTAGTCCTAAGCTATAGGACTAGTCCAAACACTTTTTGAAATCGACCCAAGGACGTTTAAAACAAAAATACCACTTGACAGTGTTGACACGTAAAAAATAAGCTTTTGTATTCAGAACGTTGAGACACGATAGACAAGGTTTGACAACACTGATTTTTCATCAAATAAAGAAGAAGCTGCGCTTGAAAGTAGGACGTCATTACCAACGGGCAAAGGCACAAAGCCGTGAAAGATTAATGTCGACGTGCGGAGAACATTAAGACCGTATTTATTGTACATAAATTACACACGACCCGTTAAAGGAGTCATATAATAATATACAATCTCTCTGACTTTTCGTGCTCATTTACAAGTTTATTTTATTTATTTTAATTCTTCGGACTAAACAATAAAACCAGCACAGGCCGTCCAGGGAAGGGCAAAAGAAAAAAAAAACTGTCATCAAAAAGATGTGCCCTCCCAGACCCAGCTCATAAAAAGCACACATTCATATACTAATACATAAAACACTCTAAAACAGCTGCCAGTAAAAATTAAAACAAAAGATGGCAAGTAAAAAGCAATAACACAAACAATATAAACACAAGAACTACCGTCGTATAAAACATACCACAATAAAACTAAGGTCATTAAAGGATTCGGGTACTTTTTCAAAATGTCCACAGATTCACACCAAACCTGCAGGGCCCGAAGACAATGTATGTGAAGAACACATATTGAAATATATTTCCTTATTGAAATAAACAGAATCCTTCCTTTCGATTTATTACGTTTATTGTTGGCAAGGTAACTGAGTATCTTTTTAGTTTTTTTTAAATATTATTTACGACTCTAAAAGCGAGATCTTTAAGAGTTTGACCCATTATTATGTTTTCCAGCTGCAAAGCCCCGGCTTCTACGCCGGGCTCACCGTGCAGGCACCTCGATGCACCCTCGTTACTCTATATTCAACGCTGACAAGGCGCCATTCTGATACAAATTTACATCCAGGACTTTGCAACCTGCACCCTCGGTTTCGAATAATCATAAATAGTTACAGATGGTTTGTCTTATGGTGCGAACAATTCTTGTACCTCCCGATGTATTGGTACGAGCTTACAATTAAGCATTATTTTGAAGACCCACTAAAGTTAAAGGAACATTACATAATTGTTTTTTTGCTAACAAAACATTTTCTGGCAGTGTAAGCACTTTATGTACTCCACCATATACAAAAAGTGACAAACCTGTAGAAGTTTGAGATCGATCGGCCATCTGGGTCACGAGAAAATAGTGAAAAACCGATTACAAATTTTGCATTGCATCAATGCCAAAATAAAAATGAATAAAACGCTCACTGAGCGATAAACTCCATACGCGAAGTTAAATTAATTATTTCTCATCAAATATGACTTTTCAGACAAAAATATATCAAGGGATGTTTGCAACTATCATCATCATTAGACCGTGTAAGTTTTGATCTTCGCGATTTTTGTTTCTTACCAATTCTGTAACGTTCCTTCCTAATAATCTTATTGTTTTTATCGCCGTTACATTCATTAGAGCCGCTGGACACTTTCTGAACAGAACAAAAATTAAAAGTTCACAGATTTACAAATACCTTACAGGGTTGACAGAAGGTAATGGTGAAAGACTTCTCTTGAAATATTAGTCCATGTAATGCGTTACTTTTTGAGAACACATTAAAACAATTATCAATTCTCGATAGCGAGAACTACGGATTTATTTTAAACACATGTCATGACACGGCGAAACGTGCGGAAACAAGGGTGGGTTTCTCCGTTATTTTCTCCCAACTCCGATGACCGATTGAGCATAAATTTTCACGGGTTTGTTATTTTATATATAAGTGGTGATACACGAAGTGTGGGCCTCAATTGGACAATACTGTTTACCGATGTTGTGCGATTTCTTTAAAGCATGCAACAGGATCAGGTGTACTTTTTTTTGTTTTCAGTATATATTTACTGGAGATTCTGAAGCAGAAAAAATGGGATTGATGGTGTAAACCAGCGTGATATTAATAAGATTATTTTTGGTTTTACGTAACAGCGAGGTCATCGCCTTTTTTCTATGATTAAATTGGCCCTCTCCTTGCCAATCCACACTTCCCTTGGTTTTACATCCTTGGGGTTAACCCTCGGGGCAGCAAAGGGGCGCGGGCAGAGTGATCTGACCACCCACTTTTAATAATAACAAAAATGTGTGGATAAATTTTCAGTTTTGTAAATAACAATTATCACTCGTTCGTGTAGGGTGGGTATAGGGTAAACTCGGTTGTTGACAAATATTACGGGATGGCAGATTATGGACCTGTTATAATGTGCACAAAAACTTAATTCTTTGAACTAGATAGTGGTGATTCATGAGAACCATATATACATTTTCAGAATGCTTCAACCTTTAGTTTGTGGGTAGAGGAAATACTAAATTCTGTTTATAGAGCATAATAACAAGAAACATAGTAAATTAGTATAACAATTTGCCTTCTGATCGCGCCCCGTGTGTCCAGTATGTATTTTTGTTACCGGGGCCACTCTGAGGGTTTCCACAATTTGAGAGTATTCTTTGTCAACAAGTATAGGTGCACCATTATCAACAAATCAAAGTAAAGGGCACACATTCTGACTTGTGAAAGCTTGTATAGTAAAGCTTGTTGAACAGGTGTGGTTCCATCATGTGTATCTCTGGCTGTGATTGAATCCTATCCAGGGACTTTATGTTTCTTGTAGCATGGGGGAATGGCTACCGGGAGCGAAGAAGTGCACACGTGCCTATATAGGCCCATACTCTATAATAATTTTGAGTACAATTTGCCGCCTTTCCAGCTTATAATATATAATAAAATTACAATAGTTCTTAAATAGCGCTTTATCACACCCCCTTTAGAGCCACAAGGCGCCCAGTAATTTTGTTTTCTGCAACTTTATGTGGAGCTATGTTTTTAAGTATATTCATCAGACATGCTTATGATCTAACCAGGAACACCGGGGCGAACCCGTTCTCTTGTCGATAAGTGCACTGGGTTCTTTTAGGTGCGTTACGCAACACACGGTACCAACTGCTTTACGTCCCGTTCGAAGGACGAAATATGATGGTTAAATGTATTGGACACATGTGTCACGACACGGGATTTGAACCCACACTCTGGTGATCAGATAAGAAACACATGAGCTTGAGTCCGATGTTCCCAACTGATATAGGCCGGGACATGCCACATAAGAAGCGTCCATTGCTATCATTCCTATTCGTCTTGCCGAGGAAGTGAGTTGAGCTACCTGGAGAAGACTTGGGAATACTGCTCGTCGATTCGCCGTAACAGACTGGCCCATCAGCAACTCCTATTGTGTATAAGTTACCCTTTCTGTTGTGTGACTTTGTTTGTGGACAAATATTGTCATCAGACTGGTTGCAGTCTGTCACAATTAATATGCAAGAATGCACATACAGTCCACTGAATTGGGAGACTTTGTGACGCTAGGTGGCACCAGACTTACCAGATAAGTTTCAATTGTTTAGGTAGTTCTGAGCGTGCGCATATATGACCGAGAACAATGGATTTCACATGGTAAGTCTGATGCCACCAAGCGTCCAAAAAGTCTCCAATATTGTACAGTGGTTCGCAAGTTCCTAACAGAGAGAACCCTTGTTATCGCCGTATTGAGCATACACGGTACTATAACGCCCGTTCATACTTCCTGCGAATGTGAATATGAATTTTGATGTCACAACCCTTTTTTCACTGCAAATGTTTCACAAGATTTGAGCACATTTCAACTGAAGCGAGTCATTTCGTACGAATTTGCAGTACTGCTGCAGTAAAAAGTCGTAAAAAAATAGGGTTTTCTAAGAACTGGTTCATGTGAGCTACCGTATAATTAAGTGTTGATTGAGCTGAAGGACTTGGGATGTGTTAGTGCATGGCCACGAAATGAATGGATTTATTGATTTAAGAGATGTGTGACTATGATTTATTCAACTGGGACCTATATATTATATGGATTCGATTGTGAGCTTAATGAGATTAAATTACACTACTCGTTTATGCAGGGTTTAGCTGTTGGAGGCAAAAGTAGAACGCTCATCAAAAACAGATTGTCTTGAAGTGAGTCTGTATTTTCTTGGGATCTACAGAATCAATTATCTCTTATATTTGAATTGATTGATTTGGTTTCTGGAAAAATACCTTTTTCATCTCTAAAAGCTAGCTGGTCTTTGTACAAGGGATTTTCAAGCAAACACGTACGGGCTAGTATTTTCACACAGTTGAACAGGCTGAAAGAGGTTTCTATTTAAGAGAAGTGAAATAATACACTAGTCAATTTTGTTTGCGTTGATACAAAGAAATACTAAACTAAACACGATGAAAATATTTACCTAAAATATGTAATTATTACTAACCAGTGCTGTAGTACCTGGTTGTCTGTGTCTGATGGGGAGATTGGCTTTGAGACCTGTAGCACTGCTACTCTAACATGGTGACTGTGTCTGTTCATCTACTGCAGGTCTGCCGGCATCTGCTATATACCATTTTCTCATGACTGAATAACAATCTTAGAACATTAGAGTAATGACATCATATAGTTTTTAAGCAAGTTAGTAAGTAAGAAACAGTATTGTGGCGTAGCTAAGGGCGGGGGATGCACCCCTCCCCTACTGAGGTCCAACCGGGTGCCCCCCAATTGATTTTTTTTATTTTTTTTTTAAATTAAATATTACCCTAATCACAAGATATATTATGCACTTTTATTTCAGAGTTTTAATTTTTTTCCCACAATTATTTGTTACTAACACGAGGATAGTCTTGATTGGCGACGCTATTTTAACATTAGTAGCCGGTAGAGGGCGCAACATCTACTGGATCGGAGTGACGTTGAGCAATCTACTAATCTGAATGATCGTTTTAAGCCAAAGTTTAAGTGATACTGATTATCTTTTCTCCAGACTATCGTTAACAAAAGAATGACGTCGATGGCAGATTATCTAACGTGTAAACTACATAACGAGAGCACTGAAAACATGCTTTAGAAGAACATGCAAACGGGACCGTGTTGTAATATAGCCAAAAAGTGTTCCCTAGAAACCTTCTGCCCACTCGACCCCGTCAAGTTTGACCCTACACTTTCTTGTTGCATCTCCATGTCCAACGTTGGTAAGTGTAGTTTTCTTCCACCACGATTCTTCATGCAAAAAATGCTGCCACCTCCCTCTCGCACATCCATCGATACTACACTATTTGCAGAAGGTTATGAATTCTCAGGCATGTATTCTGATGGCGTTGGGTATGATAACTATGTTAAAGGTACCGTAAAAATGAGGAAAAATATTGCCATTATAAATAATACGAATGAAAATACAAGGCTATATTTCCCAATATCAATAAAAGTTTATGACTGGGTTGAGAAAAGAAAACTGCAGAGCGTAATTTGAACCTGCCATGTCCGGATTGACGTCCTGGCGCTCTACCAACTGTGCTAATGGGGGAGTAAAAAGGCAAAATGAACAAGTATTGCATACAAGGCAAACTAAATGAAAATGAAATGCAAACAACACGAAAACGCCTCTTTTAACTCAAAATAACTCATGTTCCGGTAAAAGGTATTATTTTACTCGAGGGATCCACAGCTCATGAACGTTATGAAGTTGAAAATTCATTGTCCACAAACAAACAAAAACCTTAAATTGTGTGCACTTGATTTCGCCTTGGTTTTGTATCATCAATAAGTAAATCGGTTGCACAAATTCAAATGAAAAACGGTAAAAATGTTGTCTGAATGATTATTAATAAAACAGAATGACAAAATCTACCTGAATGAGAATAACAACATTATGTATACAAAAAAAAAAAGGAATTGGAATGCAAGCTATAAAAAGAAATCCTTGTGGAATTGAATTAGAGGAAAATGCGTGATTTTGAATACGTGTAAATTGAATTAACTTCTATACTGCATTTGGACGGGAAAACCTTTACAGTAAATTGTATAATACTAATGGGAATCTGAATTATCCTTAACGAGCGCCAGAAATATTGAATAAATGTAACAAATAGAGCTAAAAATGGTTGAATTACTTATTAAGGTCAAAACGGTGCCCTAGTTTAATATTGTGGTTAATGACACAGCAAGGACTGCATCGTGGTGAATAGTCTAGAGGAATAAAGGAAATCGCTGTTAAGACCAAGTGCTTTTAATGTACAGTTTCGATTTGTGGAGTTTAGTTTCCGCCTCAAATAACTAACAAACATTCAATCATCCCCTACAAAATAACGAAAAAACAATCCACACCCAAAACCCAAACCCAAAACAACGACAACGACGACGACGACGACGACGACGACGACGACGACGACGACGACGACGACGACGACGACGACGACGACAACAGCAACAACAACACCCCCCCCCCCAAAAAAAAAAAACTAACAAAAAACTAACAAAACTAACAACTAAACAAAACAATTAACGAAACAAGCAAAACAAACAATCGAACAAACCCCCAACACCCCAACAACAACAAAAACAAAAACAGCGAAAAACAAACGAACAAGCAAACAAACAAACACCACAACAAGCAAACAGAAGAAGAAAAAACAACAAACAAACAACAAAAACAACAAACGAAACAAACAAACAAAGCTAGCAACCAAACAAACAAACCCAACACCCCAGCAAACCATGATGATGGTCCCGGCAAAGCAATTTATTTTCTCATTAATATTTGGCCTAAATGTGGTACGGAGTAAAGCAAAGTGCAGTTCCACAGTATATACAAGCCATACCTTCATCATCCCAGCTGCCAAGATACTCTCTCAGTAGTCGATTACTTGGTTTCTATTCTATCCAAATCTAGTTGTTATGACAGAGTAAAAGAATCCGCATGACTGTATCTAGGAGATCGAGACATTCTTAATACCATAGACTAGCTCAATCATACCTATATTGTTTGCACTGCCCAATCTCCCTAATTGCTAGTATAAGCCCTTAAGAGGTATAACCTATATAAAGCTCCATCAAACCTAATGAGTTTCATCTGATTGGGAGGTTGCATAGAAGTTGAACCAGGCAATAATATATCGCAATACTCACAGTGTCCTCGTTTAACCTAATATGAGCCAAAACGTGTTCGACAAGGTGATTAATAAATAAATTATAAATTAGATGACAGTAGGCCTATGTATAAATAATGTAATTGAACATGTCCTGTACACTTCATACTTAATTATCATAGATGGAAAATTACATATTGTAACATTGAAACTAAAATTTCATCTATACGAGCATTTACATAATATTCCCCAATTGCGATTATTACGGTAATCATGAAACTGTCAATCTCTCTTTTAAAAGCGACCATTAACCTTTAGAGCACCGATCTCCCATCAATCAAACAAGAAGGGGAGCTTTACTTATTTCCTGGAGTATACAGGTAACCAAAGAGCTCTGTACCGAATACCATTTATTGTTACTTGCTGAGTTGATTACGACAGATCACAATAATATATCGGACCCAAACGCTGCAGGATGCAGAGAGCTCGGATTCTTTAGCAACCTCCTTATGGCCACCAGCAATTTATACAAAGAGTTACACTTCCAAGATTGACCTAAGCCTTTATAATTACTTTGGTCAGTTGCTGGTGCCGATGAAAATACAATATCCTTCGGACACTGCTCTTGTGGTTATGACTTGATATGCCTGCTGTACTATGACCACATCCCGGTCAGCTGTCCTCTCAGCTATTACAACAACACGTTGAAATATGGCTGATCCTCTGTTTATCCAGGTTAGAATCATCCTGATGAACAACAGACTATTTCAGCACGTCAAGCTACATCCCAAACTGAAGTTCACTTAAGTGACTTAAAGAGACTGTGACTATAACAAACTCTGTCTTCCGTATTTGGTAGAGTTTTTCTTAAAGGCAGTGGACACTATTGGTAATTACTCAAAATAATTATTAGCATAAAACCTTTCTTGGTGACGAGTAATGGGGAGAGGTTGGCGGTATGAAACATTGTTAGAAACGGCTCCCTCTGAAGTGCCATAGTTTTCGAGAAAGAAGTAATTTTCCACGAATTTGATTTTGAGACCTCAAGTTTAGAAATTGAGGTCTCGAAATCAACCATCTAAATGCACACAACTTCCTGTGACAAGGATGTTTTTTTCTTTCATTATTATCTCGCAAGTTTGATGACCGATTGAGCTCAAACTTTCACAGGTTTGTTATTTTATGCATATGTTGAGATATACCAACTGTGAAGGCTAGTCTTTGACAATTACCAATAGTGTCCACTGTCTTTAACAGCTGATGAGACCATCGAGCATGAGAAAACTAAGCCTTTATTGTCCACCGACAGAGATACCAAGGTGGTGTATACATGTATATGTTTGCAAATGCAGTTAGTTAAAACGATACTTATTTTAATGATACCCATTTTAACTAACTGTATTTGATATTGTAATGCAGGCTTTGTTACTGCGTTTAATTGACTACAAATTGAAAGGTGCACGATGTAATTAAAAGACACTGGACCGTTTGGTCTTATTACTTGTTGTATCTTAACATATGCATAAAGTAGCAAACATGTGAAAGTTTGAGTTCAATTGGTCCTTAAGTTGCGTTATAACTATGAGAGAAAAAATTCTGAGGTCTCGAAATCAAATTCGTGGAAAATAACTTCTTTCTGAAAAACTATTACACTTCACAGGGAGCCGTTACCGAGTTAGGTTTTATGCTAATAAGTATTTCGGGTAATTACCAGTAGTGTCCAGTCCACTGTCAATGAAATGGCTTCAGAACAATGAAGCTTTTCCACTTCTACGTAATGTGTTAACCCATCTAACGGGATATCACAAACTGTCAACGCGTTTGTTTGAATGTGGAAGCATCATCGGCTTATAATAATGTAAGATATTTTAACTGAGTCGTTTAGTCGATTTTAATTGTTAATAATCAATGTGTTTTTTAGCCTACTGTTAATCACTGCAGTGTTTATCAATGTTTTGTTTTAAAGATTTTCAACCAAATTGCCTTTTTAATACTACGTGAATTCTATTTATTGAGTTGTTTACTAACTGGTTAAATGTTTTTAAGAATTTTGACTCTCGTTGTTATAATTCCAATTCTTATTTTTTAATTTGTCCATAATTTCCATGTTCAGCGTCCTATAGAGCATGTCTACCTGATTAGGGCGCTATGTATAGTTTGGTATAATTTATTGTTCCGTGTATTATTCATTTTCTTTTCTCTTTTTGAATCGCCTTTTTTTTCCTGTTACATTTGTGTTCTCTTTGCCGACTTCAAGGCTTACCTTTGTACACCGAAACGTTCCTTCCTTTCAACATTATGTTTTGTTGAGACATTCTCATTGCGGTTTACGCAATGGGATGGGGACAAATTTCGGTTGATTACTGGTATAGGCTAGGCCTATATCACGTAATTTATACTCTAAGCATGAGTCAGTGAATGTAAATGAAATGTCCGACGATCTGCACTCTTTGAGTACCACCCAATTTCACTATAGGCAATGCTTCAATTGTCCGACTATTAAAACGATACACCATGCCAAAAGTCCGCATACTCACAGAACAGCTATTGGACTTATACCATACGAACTGACATCCTTACCCTACTTCCCTAAGCTGGTTCTTGTCCCTAGATGAAAAGTGAACGGTATAATAAAGTTAATCATGACAGTAAGTATTTTTTATTGATTAATGTCATCCTAACATTTGTGTTTAAATGTCAGATTAATTTAAAGATCGGATAACAAGAGTTTAGCGCGGCACTGACGTCAATTAGGGCATGGACTCTTGAGCAAGGAAACTGTTCATATTATTCACTTTAAAGGCACTGTATACCTTTGGTAATTGTCAAAGACCAGAATTCTCACATGGTGTATCTCGGTATAAAATAAACAAACCTGTGAAATTTTTTACTTATAACAGGTCATCGATGTTGCAAGAGAATAATAAATAAAAATACCCTAGTGTGCGTTCAGATGCCCAAAGAGGCTTCGGGTCTAGAGAATTTTTAAGATTTAAGATTTGGTTGAGAAATAACCTCTTTCTAAAAAATCTGCGTTACTTCAGAGGGAGCTGTTTCTCATAATGTTTTATACTATCACCATCTACCAACTGTTCGTTTCCCAATCAAGTTTTGGTGCGAACAATTATTTTGAGTATGCTTTATTATACAAATATTGTCCAGTGTCTTTAAATCAGATTCTAGCGACGTAAACCAGGACGATTAGCTGACTGTAATATGAGGTCGTGAAGAACCAAAAGCGCTTACATGTAACACTTGTGACAAAACAGGGCCACACTTCTTATTGAAAAATTAACAGTCACATCGTTGCACTGTTTTGGGGCAATTAATGTTTCATAAAGAGTAAAAAGGTTAATATCCACAGCTTGCCCGCAATTTATCATCCTCTATAGTTCAGCAGAGAGTCTTTGCATGACACATCACGAACCCGCTATAAATTAGACCTAAATAGGCCTATCAGTAGCTGCACAGGAGCAGATGACGGTATTCAAAACTAAATTTAGCGATGGTTGAATGCAGTAATTAGGCCTACTCCGTGACTACTTGAGTTTGTTTTTATATAGGACTTTGTCATAAACATTTGCACGACCTATATCTCCCACGCAAGCTACAACTCGTTACATGCACTTAAAGGCACTGGACACATCAGGGCACAATTTCATAGCTGCTAAGCACTACAAAATTTGCTTTAGCATGAAGTATCTACTCCTGCGCGTGCTTAGAACCCCAAACTGGACCAATATTCTGACTCGACAAAATCTAATGAAACACCTGCCGATTCATATTTGATTTTAATAGGGGATAAATGACATTTACTTGTATCATGTCTAGTCCAGCAGCCCTGTCACCCTCGCCTCATCTCTCTGACAGAGTAATCCCCAAGCGACTATTAACGCTGTATAATAACGTCCCAGTGGACAGCCATCACTCGACTGCTTCTGGCTGGACAGACATTTACAGTGTTTCACAACACCGCGCTTTCTTAAAACTGTACTTTTAAAAACCGGTAGTCCTACATTGATGATGATGGATCGATGTCTTTGTCAAATCACACAAGCATCGGTCAACCTTCTGACAAACTTACTCCTACGACGATAAGGTCCAACTATCGTATGAACAGTTACGTGACTATGGAACGTCAAAGCGGCTTAAATTGTGGTCAACTCATCGATCGGTCATCGAACGGTCAGGGTTTCTCCAATGGATCAATTGGTATTTTTCAAAGATCAATCGATGTATAGAAAGTTATAAGGGGTAGTTCCGTGTCAATTCAACGCGCTTTTGGATCTGACCGTCACAGATTTATATGAATTTCGGTGTGCCGATCAAGACTCCCCCAGAAACGCCCAGATCCCATTTTGTTATTATTTTTTTTAGGTGTATTACTTTTTGAGTTATGGCTTAACGAACTTTGTACTAAAAAGAATTTCCTGCTACGATCGGACAATTATATTTCAAAAAATAAAGCACCTAAACCATTGAACATTGGCTATCAAGGAAAAAAATGTATGCATGTACACGTACAATGTTAAGGTGTACATGATACATGTACATTAGAAACCCATAGAAAATCATACTATTTACCAAAACGTGTTTCTTGCTTTATACTTGTAGGTTTCGTACCATCAGAGTTTTTGTGGCAGATTTAATTTAATTGGTACACATCTTGTAAACACGACCTGTTTCTGTTATTATCATCCGGACACTCCTGACCGTGAGAACTTAAGAAACTCACACAACAATCGAAGAATTTAACATTACTGTTAATTTGCTTTTATTGATCCATTCTTAAACAATAGAAACAGAGATGTCTTGAAAAGAAATCAAGTCTGACCCTAATTGTTAAATGCAGCTGGTCGAAGCAAAAACAATTTTAGCTGTGAGCACTGGAAGAAGGGATGGGAACGTTCAAAATCGCCTGCAACGGCTAGGTTCGAACCCACCTCTCTACAAAGTACTCACGCTTGGTCAGAAAAAGGAAAATGATTTCAACTCATATTTAATAAATTAACGACAGATCCAGTTCTGAAAACCTCTAGATGTTATGATAAAGGTTCTCTAAAGCATGTTCGACGGCTATTGGATGGTCACATCGTCGAAACTAGCTTCAGAGCACGGTCAGAGCTAGAAAACTAGATTATTGTTTTCTTAAAAATGGTCAGTTCTTGGTTTGCCGGTTTAACTTGAAGTCAAACTAGGCTTCCTTATGGAGAAATAGGGCTCGACCAGAATCACCAAATGAATGGCTTGGGGTCGAACCTTGGTCCACGGATGACCGAAGAACTGACCAAATATGAGAAAACAAAATCGTAGTCCAGTGGTGACATCTGATACTAAATGGTGAAGTTAATCCCACACACGCAACACCTGGGCACGATGGGCGCCACGCCCGATCGTTCTAAAGTTCCCGCAGTGTTCCGGCGATGAGAAAGATGAATCCCATGAGATAGCATCAGAGTCGCTGTCTCTGCAATGGTAGCTCAAGTCCACGGAGGAGGAGTCGCTGTCGTCTCCCTCGCAGGGACGATCCATGGGCGGACCGTACACTGTGAACTCGGACTGTGCAGGGGCAGCAGGTCTCGTCTTGGTCTTATGTCGACGGCCATCAGAGATGACATTGTCCATGTGCCGGGAGAGTCCTTTCACGTCGCTGAGGAGGCCATGACTGCTTTCTACACTCAGCATCTGTGAGATCTCCTTGGCTGACAGCTCGCTATCTGGTTTGAACAACCCCATCTTATCCACTAAGCGGGGGTTGATGGCTCTCCCGCTCAGGCATAGATCTGGAGTGCTTGGTCTATCCAGCAGTAGATCTACTTCCTCCTCAACTGTAACATTGATCTTGTCAATGATCTTAACAAGGTTGTCCCCATCTCCGGACTCACCAATGCCAGTTGATCTATTCCCACGCGCCCTGGGCAGTCGACGGGCCACCAGACTCTCAACAACCGTAGATGATACGGCCGGGTCCACACGTGGCCTGTGCTTCCAGAAGAGCGTTTTCCACAGTCGAAAGAAACCACAAGATGGTTTGATGGGGCCTTCTTCCAACTCTTCCACAGATGTTACAGTGGGTTTTTTCGCCTTGAATCGCATAATATTGAGAGATAAAAATCTTACCGCTCAAAAGCTGAACTCAAAGAAATTTTGCATAACACAAAATGACAACGTTTTTCTGTTGCCAGTCGTTGATATAGGCTTTGGTTGGTGTGGGTGTCAAAAAGGTGGGTGTGACGTAACAATGAAGGCGTCATCAATGTCAACATTTCTTTTGTTTGCAAATAAACCCCTTGTGCACAACGTCACAAAACAGTCCCATTGATCTCTGATGATTAGGTTTAATGAAGAGTTATCATTGGCTGAGAGTCCTGCGCAGCGCGAACGCGTGCACGTGTCAATTGCAAGCAAAACGCGAAACGCTACAGGGACACACTGAGCTCACGCGCACGATTTTACGTCGTTCAAAGAACAGCTGCAGCTACCGTCCAATCTTTTGCCTTCTTTGACCCCAGTGAGCGCGTTTTTTTTACCCCCCCCAGTGAATGCGCTTTGTGAGATTTCGACGTCACATGCAATGGTTTATCTTGTTGCTACAGAGTCCAGAGATAATCGAAAGTAGATTATTCAAATCTTCTGTAGAAATGTGGATTAAATAAAATCTGAATTTCTGTTAGCTGAAAACGACAGTTTTCAAAAGAACTGTAGTCTTTTGAACATATTTTCTGTCTTTGTTCTACTATCAGATCTTGAGGAACATGGGTGGTCCACTTTTGGTCCAGCTCCAATAGTCGGAGCCATGTACGCACCAGTTATTTCGACTCTAATAAAACATTCGGATGCCTCTCCTTCATCCACAATTTAATGTTTATTGTGTTCATTATTTATGTTTTTAATCAAGCCATTTTGAAGGAATCTTTTTATTTATTTAAAGAAATTGGACACTTTAGAAAATTGTGAAAGACCAGTCTTCTGATCTCACTTGGTGTATCTCAACATAAGCATAAAATAACAAACCTGTGAAAATGTGAGCTCAATTGGTCGTCGAAGTTGCGAGATAACAATGAAAGAAAAAATACTCTTGTCACACGAAGTTGTGTTCTTTCAGATGCTTGACTTCGAGACCTCAAATTCTAAATATGAGGTATCGAAATCAAATTCTCGGAAAACTACTTCTTTCTCGAAAACTACGTTACTCCAGAGGGAGCCGTTTCTTACAATGTTGTATACTATCAACAGCTCCCCATTACTTGTTACTACGTAAGGTTTTATGCTAACAATTATTTTGAGTAATTACCAATAGTGTCCACTGGCTGTAAGTAGTCTTTATAACGCTAGCCAAATATAGCCCTACACTATCATTTTTTTTAGCGTTGGACAGATCATGGACAGATGAACTCACTGTACAACCAGCCCCTTTTTTCGGGAGACTGAAAATCATATTATTTCTCTCGAATTTGACAAAGCACGTGGAAGTCTGTTTCAAAAATGGTTTCAAAGTTGTTTTCAAAACTCAGCGTTTGCAAACAATGCTCGATTTGATCGCCACATTGGCTCACATTAAGGCCCATCAAAAGGTGGTCAAAAGCAGAAAATATTGCTTGGCTAATTCCTTTGCTAAGCAAAAAATGGGTGGGGTACAGTCGCAGCAATGGTAAAGTGTTCGGTTTTCTGGCTGGTAAGCTTGCTTTGCTAACCAAGATTATTTTGTGCTTGGAAAAATGTTGTGCTTATTATGCTTTATGAAAATTGGGCACGAGCCCTATTTCATAAAGCTGTTAGCAAATTTGTGTGTTAATGTAAGCAATTTGCTAAGGTGTAAACGTGTTTCACAGGCAACAACATTAGGCAGCCATCTTCCGCGCTCACCATAGATTCATATTGCTCCGCCATTAAAGGAACACGTTGCCTTGGATCGGTCAAGTTTGTCCTTGAAAAGTAGAATAGAAAGATATTTTAAAAGTAGAATATAATGATCCACACAAGTTTCACTCGAAATTGCGTGGTTTTCCCTTTTACCTCGTCGACAAACACGGTCGGCCATTTATGGGAGTTAAATTTTTGACTCCCATAAATGGCCGACCGTGTTAGTTCGCAAAGTAAAAGGAAAACCACGCAATTTCGAGGCAAATGTATGTGGATCATTGTATTCTACTTTTAAACCATCTTTCTAACCATAAATATGCATTTTATAACAAACAGTTACAAACGCTTTTCAAAGACCAACTCGACCGATCCAAGGCAACGTGTTCCTTGAATGTTTGTGCAGTAAGCACCAGATCGCTAGCGTGCCTTTTCGTATGCTTACGGTCAGCAGCGCTATGAAATGGGAATTGTACAGTAAGCACAGAATCGGCCGTTAAAGACAGTGGACACTATTGGTAATTGTCAAAGACTATAGTCTTCACAGTTGGTGTATCTCAACTTATGCATAAAATAACAAACCTGTTTATATTTAAGCTCAATCGGTCGTCGAATTTGCGAGATAACACTGAAAGAAAAAACACCCTTGTCACACGAAGTTGTGTGCTTTCTGATGCTTGATTTCGAAACCTCAAATTCTAAACTTGAGGTCTCGAAATCAAATTCGTGGAAAATACTTCTTTCTCGAAAACTACGTCACTTCAGAGGGAGCCGTTTCTCATACCATCAACCTCTCCCCATTACTCGTAATCAAGAAAGGTTTTATGATGATAATTATTTTGAGTAATTACCAATATAGTGCCACTGCTTTTAAGCAGCTCGAAGAAATTGGGCACAGAGCAAGGGTTTGGCGTGCAGGTTGTGTTAACGAACCATACATCACTAAACCTTTGGGAAGCATCGTAGTCAATAGTAAAACGATTTGGCGATAAGTTAAAGTCTAAAATACAATGAAAGAATAAAAAAGGCAATAAATAATGACTTTGAATGACCGCAAACTCTTCATGCCCAAAGTACATGGGTATCGAGAAGAATGTAAAACTAATGAATGATTTCGTTAAATCACCCACATACTGGAAATTACATACTGCTTTAACTGTTGAAACGAAACTTAATTAATGTGAACTTTGATAATTGTGTAAATGGGGCGGTATTTAATTGGAGGCTCGTTCCCTGAAGTTTGCGGGTGAACAACAGGAACAACCTAATAGCCAATTTATTAAGAAATACTGGGTTGGGTAATGAACACTACATTTAGGGAACATAACAAGTAATGAGACAATCAAAGTGGCATCCCACACCCACGTTCAAAAACGAGTGTTAGTTCAGGCTGGCCCACACTGTAGTTGACGAGACCCAACGGAAGGTGACGAACGTAAAATTCCCAAAAACGTTGGCGCCAAAGCGATGGCAAAATGAAGAAAACCAAAATTCGCTGTCGGGAGGGAACGACCTTCAGCGAATTGGCTTGCGGCAAGAAACGGCGGCTGACGGTGGGTTGCGGCAACGATGACGTGACACAACGGCCGACACCAGGGCCCAATTTCATGGCTCTGCTTACCGCCGAATTCTGCGCTTACGATCACGATTCCCCGCTTACGTGCAAGCGCCGAATTTCTGCGCTAGCCTTGTAAGTGTAGAATGCCTATAGTAACGTGAAGTACGCACGCGCAGATGCCCAAACTCGCCGCTAACCCGTGAAATACGCTTGCCGTAAGCACAGAATTCCCTGCTTCCGTAAGCGCCGATTGTGTGCTTAGGGTAAGCAGAGCCATGAAATTGGGCCCTGGTATGTGTGCACACATGGGTATGGGTATGGGTGGTATAAATAGACGAGTTTTTTGTATTTGTTTATTTATTTATTTCCTCAAAACCTCCAAAAATGGAGAAGATAAAATATTTATAAAAATTACATAAAAAGTACAGTGTAAGGGACATAAACACTTAAATAAACGACACCCAGACTATCTTGACACGGTATATGAAACAAAGGGATTGTCTGAACGATCTGAGTAGCCGAGTATTGGTAGTTACTCAAAATAATTATTAGCATAAACCTTACTTGGTAATATTAGTAATGGGGGGAGGTTGATAGTATAAAATATTGTGAGAAACGGCTCCCTCTGAAGTGACGTAGTTTTCGAGAAAGAAGTATTTTTCCACGAATTTGATTTCGAGACCTCACAAGACGTTTCAAGACGTTACTAGTTACGGGCGATGCGGGCGCTGTTGGTGAGTTGGCCGCGCTGTGTGAAAGGAAAACGAGAAACGTCTTGCACCAAGACTAACTTGACTGCGCCACGAATGCACATCCGAAAACTGTCTCGCCGCAGTCATAAAAATGCAACACACGTACAGAGCTCAAGGACGTCGGAAAACGGATAAGTTTTAAAGAGTTTCTTACTTTATTACGCCTTTTAACCAAAGTTTTTATGAACGGGAATAAAAGAGTAGTGACTCGTTCTTACCCTGCATTTAAAAACCTTGCAGGGTCGTGGACGTGCGATAAAGGCCCGAGCCAAAGGCAGTTTAAGAACTCTTCGCTACCCCTTTACTCCATTATTGAACACTCCACCCTGTAATTTATACCAATATCCATCTGAAATGACAGAAGTTGTGTCAGTTCAAATGTAATTGCCGTTTATGATCATGTGTACGGTATACGATTCCATAGACCTGTTATACACTCTCCCCTTATTAGTGAGCAGCGTACTTCAAAACATTACTGATCATAGCTATACATAGCACTCCCCTCTGTCTGCCCGATATGTACTCCAGGTTTATTGAGCAGTTGACCACTTGAGGAAAGTATAATGAAATTCACACCGAAATCCATCGTTACTCTTTTATTTTGAGGCACTGTATTGAAATTTTCACACCCCAAAGTTACTAAAATCTTTGATTTTGTACAGCTAGCTTTAAATAATTACAATTCTGGCAATAATTCTGGTTCTCAGCCAAATTGAACGGCGATAATCTAAATTTAAGCATATACTCAAAACTGTACATCACTCTTACAGTAATGTCTCCCCTCTTCCACATTTCTGGCTACATTTAGTTGAAATAAAATAAAATAAAAAATAAAACAAAACATTGTATACCAGAACAGATGAACGAAATTGAACCAGTTATAGTCAATACGCTTTCTTCTTACTTGATTAGTTGTTATGACCGAGATGCCAAACCAAGCCACACTTTTTTTATCAGTCTTTTTCTATCGGTCCTACTTTATTGATCGATCGATGAAAACAACAATCGGTCGGCGCATACTGACCGATCGAAAGCGTTTCCTTTTTGGTGTTCCATACAGGGTTGAGCACTGGAGCAGCAGATCGAGACGAGGATCGGCAGACATGACTTGTTGTCAAGCAGGGTGATGTTTGTACTCGGCAAGCTATAGCGTCAAACTCATTGTGATGGCAACTACTGGGCAATTTGTTATGTGTCCTCGTGATTAATTTTCGCTTGTTTTATGTCACAAAGTAACACAAACATTTCAGGAATTTCCTCCTGTCGGTAGCCTTTATTGCAGATTATAACAGTCTGAGATTGGGTGTGTCAAAAATATAAGTAGGATTTCCAGTTAGTATTTATCAGGGCCCAGCCTTGAAAGCGTCTAATGCCTAGTATACGTAGTGTACGCACGCGCAGATGCAAAATTTCGCCACTAACCCGTGAAATACGCTTACCGTAAGCACAGAATTCCCTGCTTCCGTTAGTGCCGATTCTGTGATTACGGTACAGAGCCATGAAATTGGGCCCAGGTCATGAAGTGAGCTGAATAATCAGAATTGTGATAAAATCTGGTACATGTAAATATATACGATTTCGTTTCAACAAAAGTTAAACATTCTATGGGCATTCCATTGTTATCGAGTAATGATCTTGAAAACATCTTAAAGGAACACGTTGCCTTGGATCGGTCGAGTTGGTCTTTGAAAAGCATTTGTTATAATATGTGTATAGGTAGAAAGATGCTGTAAAAGTAGAATACAATGATCCACACAAACATGCCTCGAAATTGTACGGTTTTCCTTTTACCTCGTCGACTAACACAGTCGGCCATTTATGGGAGTCAAATTGTTGACTCCCATAAATGGCCGACCGTGTTAGTTCGCACGGTACAAGGAAAACCACGCAATTTCGAGGCAAACTTGTGTGGATCATTGTATTCTACTTTAAAAAAATCTTTCCAACCATATGCATTTTAAAACAAACGGTTAAAAACGCTTTGTTATAGACCAACTCGTCCGATCCAAGGCAACGTGTTCCTTTAAGAACCTTCCCCATTTCGTTTAAACGTGTTTTGAAAACTGATTGTGCTGTGCGATTTTATAAACACCTCAATTTGACCGAGAACATAAAAAACAACAAAAAGCTTCCAGTTAAGGATAACTAGATTTTAAACTCCTGAATATCTTACCTTGACGAGTGCAGGTCAACACATTGGGTGGGCAGCTTGTATTCTGGACTAGAATAGTCAACCCATTTTCAATATGTTGGAGGATTCGAGGATTCTATTTTAAAAGCCAAAAGGAATATAAAAATACAAGGTATACAACTTTCCAAGAGAAATATTAATTGGAATAATATAAATAATATCATATGAAATCACCTTATTTTGTTTGATACCGGGGTGGAAATAAGCCTGGTACATCATGCAACAATTGTATTCTGGTACACAGCATGTTCACGACAAAATGAGTGAGATCAAAAATAAAAGACATACACAAAAAAGGCATGAAATATAAACATTAATAATACGGCCTAAAGAGATTACTCGTATTTTTATTTGTGACGTAGCTTCAGGGCAATCATGCTGATACCTTCTAATGTGCATTTAACACGACGTGGGGATCAACTATCCAGCGTAGAAAAATCAAAGTTAACAATAATAAAGTACACACAACAGTTGATATCCAGCAGAGCTAAACTACGATTAACCTGGTCATAGTGCGTGTTTATCCCCGATGACGTAAGTTACTGTCACACGACACTGATCGGGGGCTGAGCACAAAGTACACCGCTGCCTCGTATAGTTGGATCAAAGTTGCAACCTCTTTCTCACTGTAGGTCTGTGTAGCCAGTCTGTGTCTTTTCTACGTGTTCATGGTAAATGTGCAACCAGTGTTTCTGACCTGGTTCCTCCTATCAGAATGTGTGAAACCAGACTTTCTGCTTCTTCTCTATAGTATAACCCATGCTGTGATGTAGAACAGCTTAAGGCCACGTGGGGGTACCGCATCTGTGTTTCTCACAGTGTTTTATACTATCAACAGCTCCCTATTACTCGTTACCAAGTAAGGTTTTATGCTTACCAATAATTATTTTGAGTAATTACCAATAGTGTCCATTGCCTTTAAGAGTAGTTTAAATTCCTATACCATCAGCTCCCCTGAGTTATTTTATATTTTAAATTGTGCTCTTCTTGTAGTCTCTTATAACAATAGTAGATTTTAGCTGATTGTGGCGAGCTTGTATTTTTGTTCTAGAGTAAGTCAAACCTTTAAATCACTTGACATGAGAGATGCACAAACGAAAAACGAAAAATACATATCAGCAAGTTCCACCGATGAAAAGGTAATTGATGAAATGCACAAATTTCTTTCTATTATAGTATCTGGTTCATATCGTAAATATTCTTATTTGACTTTGAGAGAAACTAAATAGTAATGCCAACTCTTTTGAACGAACAGGCACTCGTTTTGAGTAACAACCAAATGCTTGTGCCGAGATGGGTGTCATTCTCTTTGACGTTCATCCTCCCGCTAGTCAAGCATTAATTGACTTTGAGATAAAAGCCAAAGTGCTGGCACGATTTCTCTGCACGGTTAATGGAAAGTCAAATCTACACAAAAGAAAAACTTAAACACATTGGCCCTTATATTATTACCTCTCTGTAATAGTGCACAACACTTAGCGCTTAACAAGAAATACCCCACCCAAACCGCAACGCAACACACCTGTAAACGGAAACCAGAACAAATTTGACTTTTGGAAAAGGACATTAAGAGAAGAAAGTGTTCACGACTTTTACTAATAAATTGGTTTCTCGTTTAGGTCAGTACTAGGGTTTGGGACTTATCTTTTAATGTTCACTTATTATAGTCAAGCAGGTTTTGTCATTAAGTGATATCCTGTCCATATATACAGCTTATTGGGTCCTTTTGACGCATAGAATTCAGTGATGCTCTCATCAAATCGAGTGCCTATGGCGTGAGTTGCATTATGTATCGAGGTTTTATAATAGGGTGGGGGCGTGCATGAAAATACCTTGGAAATATATGGTGATTATAATTTGTAGTTTGTTTGGGGTGGGCGTTATAAACGTTTTAATGTGTTCCCAAGTGAGGTCATTTCCACAGAAAGAGCTATTAATATTATGAGTCTAACAATTTGATAGATTTCTGCTTTGATTTCTGATTGTTCTCGCACATAAACCCTAGTCGCTTGACGCTTTGCCGAGATGTAGAAACAAAGTTTTTCTTCAGTGATCCACGACCTGAATTTTAAAGATCAGCATTCTCACTTGGTGTTCTCAACATAAATATGCACAAAGTAACAAAATGAGAGAATTTGGACTCAATTATAGTCATCGAAATTGCACGAGAACAATGAACGAAAAACGCATTTGTTGCACAACAGTAGCCTGAAACGGGCTTCAGCCCTGAAGTCTTGTAATATAATTGATTGAGAAAATACCCGTTTCTAAAAAATTCAGAGGGAGCCGTTTCTCACAATGTGTTACACTATCAATAGTAATATTACTATAACAGTGTCTAGTGCCTTTAAGATGAATATCAATTCATACTTCAGCTACCACGAGTTATTCTTCTTGCAGCCCCTTATCAAAGAGTGGCTTTTAGCCTTGTTCGGGTTGGGGGGGGGGGGGCTTGCATCAACGAAATCGTATTCAAAACATACAGACTCAACACACATAAGCAGAACTACACAAAATGGACACCCCAGTGCAACCCATTTGATTTACAATCGGCCTTTTTCAACTTTCTTCGAAATACTATAGCATCGTAACTTCTGATGATTTTGCAAAAACATTTTGATTTATCATCCTATTTACATACAACGCTTCCGGGATGAAATTCGTTGAAAGGCAACGCTCTAACTGCAAACACCACAAAAACGACCTCCATTAAAGTGACTGTGTGTCAAAAACTTTGCCCTAACTTGGTAAGCGATAAGACAGGATCCCCTTGAGAGTCGGCAGATCTCTCTGATCTCTGGGAGAACGGTGTAAGCCCGAGAGCTGAAACCAATTCATTATTTAGTTTGAGTCGAAGATACATGTTCAGCCGCACAACTACAGATACAGTGAAAGCAAGTATAATGGTTTATGCACGTTTTGGTAGGCCTATAGAGACAAGGAAAACACGGTGTTTAATGAGTAATGTTTTTTTGAAAATATTCAGCAACTTGAAACAGTCGATCATCCTCGGGTGGAGATCAAGACACAGCGGTACTCCCTTTGGGAAGATGAAGGGGTCGGAATATACACAGGTCTGCTGGATACTGGGTAAAACAACAAACTGTTCATAAAACATCGAAACAAGCTTCAATCAACCTATAAAAATACACAAGAAACATTTGTAATCTTTGTGACGTCAAACAGACTTAAAGGCAGTGGACACTATTGGTAATTGTCAAAGACTAGCCTACACAGTTGGTGTATCTCAACATGTGCATAAAAAACAAACCTGTGAAAATTTGAGCTCAATCGGTCATCGAACTTGCGAGATAATATGACAGAAAAAAACACCCTTGTCACACGAAGTTGTGTGCGTTTAGATGGTTGATTTCGAGACCCCAAGTTCTAAATCTGAGGTCTCGAAATCAAATTCGTGGAAAATTACTTCTTTCTCGAAAACTATGGCACTTCAGAGGGAGCCGTTTATCACAATGTTTTATACCATTAATAACCTCTCCCCATTACTCGTCACGAAGAAAGGTTTTATTTAACAAATTACTGTTTCTTCGGTTCGGTGCTATAAGGTTGTATAAGTGGTATTTCATTTCCGAAATGATCAAAAGGGATTTCAGTAAAAAAAAATATAAAAAAACAAGTACAAATACAAAATTAAAACATGAATCTAAGTCCACAAATCAATGTTCGACTTAAATAGGTCTTGTTTCTTGTTTGCCGAACAATTGTTATCTTGATCAATAAACTACATTTTACTATTTTTAGTTCCAAAATATGCAAAACCAATTGAAATATATATATATATATATATACAAACTGCACGATTGATCATATATCCCTGAGCCGAGTAGTTGTTATTTTCTAATAACATAACTAAAGCCAGTATACAAAGTATTCTTCAAGGGATGTGATCCAGCCCGGAACATTAATTTCTTAGCAACTGCAAATAATCTTTGGGAAGAGTCTACTGAGCAAGAATATTTCCAGGCGACGAATTTGTAGGTTATAAACCCTGGCTGTCTACAGAGTGACTTACATTGTGTCTGTCTGACGACCATTTAGTGTTCAATGATGAAACAAATAGGGCGTTATTAATTCATACAACTCATCTTCTTTTTAACGATGGTGTCATGCATCAGTAAACAGCCACAGTGCCGGACATTTACTATTGATGTCAACGATGGGTTCTTAAAACCTAATAAGCATTCGTCTCCTTCAGATATCCTTAAACCTTCGGCACACCATTAGGCACAGACGGAGAAAGTCAGACACTTTATATAAAATAAATCGTTACTAAATTAACCATACTTAAACCTAGGAAAGAAATGGGGGATTTTAGTGTGTAAAACAAAGTCGTTAACTATACTTTCTTTGAATGAACGCAATCAAACACTTTTATATACACGGGACAACCAGGCTAGTCCTGCAGACATAACGTTTATTAAGTTAATGCACAAACGTGTTGTAAAAAATGGTTGTAAATGCAAAGACATAGGTTTGTTTAATCGTACAATATACAGCCGAGTTACCTAGAATTGTAGTCAATTTGTTTGTGACGATGTAGTTTATAAAATTACATTCTATGTTTTCCTTGATCGGTACTGGTGTAGTGGTCATGTCTTAAGGATAATGGACCAGAGGTGGATTTCACAAAGGTAGTTCCAACTTAGGACTAGTCCTAGGCAATGCTAAGAGATAGGACCAGTCCTAAGTTAGGATGAGTCCTAAGTTAGGATGAGTTACTGGTCCTAACTTAGGACTGGTCCTATCTCTTAGCATTGCCTAGGACTAGTCCTAAGTTAGGACTACCTTTGTGAAATCCACCCCAGGAGTGTAGATTCGTGTACGGATAGAATGTATAACGAGCCGAAGGCGAGTTTGAAGGAACGAATCTACACTTTCGAGTATATTCTCTTCTCTGACTTAAACTATTTACCCCAATCTTTGTACTTTTGTAAAACGACGTTTGGTCACATTTATAACTATTTTGCAAAATTTAAATGCATATAGTGCTTGCAACACCACCAAAAACAAGGTTTTGTTTAAAGGATTCGGGTACTTTTTCAAAATATCCATAGATCTACATTAAACTTACAGGGTTTGAAGATAATGATAGTGGAAAGCTTCCCTTCAAATCTTACTTACTGAGGTGCTGTAGTTTTTGAGAAATGAGTAAAACAATGTCATGAAAATCCGTTTGTAAATGATTTAAATAATTTTCGTCTCATGAGACGAAAATTATTTTCTTGACATTGTTTTACTCATTTCCCCAAAACTACAGCACCTCAGCATGTGGTATTTTCAGGGAAGCTTTCTACTATCATTATCTTCAAACTGTGTAAGTTTAGTGTAAATCTGTGGACATTGTGTATTTTGTCCTACAAAAGTTACATAGACCCTTTAAACTAATGTGTAAAATAATGTAAGTAAAGAAGAGCTTTTCACATCATGTTATTTTTGGAAAGACAGTAAATTTTAAGTTGAACTATCACTTTAATTTGTATATTTTACTGTAAAGGTTCGCAACCTACAGTTCAGTGTAGTTTCGTATACAAATAATCTACACTAAAGTAGGTCTGGCACAGTGGATAATCAGGAGACAGTTATTCTACAAACACCTGTATAAAAAAATATCTTTAAAAAAACACCCGACAAGCAACAAATGATTTTCAAGGTCAATTTTAAAGCTTTATTTTGTTTGTTTGTTTGTTTGTTTGTTTGTTTGTTTGTTCCAAATATCACATAAAACACACCTGCATTAGGCACAATGGGTAATAAGTGGATAAGTTGAGGGCACCTATCACTAAAGGACAAACAAACTGCATCAAAAACAACTTGTCATAATCATTGGATCCACTTAAGGGTGGAGAACAGTATTGATGGGATGGAGAGGGATAAGACATAATTGTGGACCTCAACATTGATGTTTTGACAGACATGTGAGTGAGTTGTTTTTGCGTCAAGTGTTGGGCAAGAAGAGTACGGCACCATCTCACGATGAAGTGTCTTGAAGATGTCGCTCCTTCAAGTTAAATGGATAAAGCCTCCTAACATCATCTCGACTTCTTCGCTAAACCTGCCGGAGGTCTTGTTTTGGGTATCGTACTTCAGAGGGACAGTTCCAATAACACTGTAATTCCATAAATCTTGGAGAATAAATCATTGCTGCATTATTACGTTATCACTCGTATCAAGAAGATGAGAGATGGGCCATGTATGGGACTGTGGCACACTACACGGCACGGTGCACCAGTGGTAATTCATACTCAGAATAACTGATAGTATATAAATTTACTTATTAGCAATCAATGGAGATCTGTTGACAGTATAAAACAGCTAAAAAACGGCTAACTCTGTAAAGTAAAAATTCTCACTAAAATATTTGAATTTAATAAGAAACCTCAGCTGAGGTCTCAAACTACCTGTGCGACAATGGTATTTTTCTTCCATTATTCTATCGCAACTTTGACGATAAATTGAGTGAAAATGTTCACAAGTTTTTATTTATTTTATGCATACGTTGGGATTCCCCAAGTGAGAAACTGGTTTTTGACAGTGACCAAAGGTGTCAAATGCCTTTAATTATAGACATTTACTTGAATGAAAATGTAAACAGTGACCTTTGCTGAAATTAATGTTATAGATTCGATATTAAGAAAATCGATTCACATAAGACTGAATAGTTTCTAGTGTACAAAACAATAATTTTCTCCTCCTGGTGGTTTTCAGAAAGATTCTCCAAAAGCCCGTCACTCGTCTTTATGTCATGTCACGGGAGCTCTGTGTTGTATATATTATAGCCGCTTTGTTGCAGCATGGAGGAATAACGAAGCAACATCCAACACAAGATGTCAAAGACGATCACTTTGAGCACGCCGTCAACGGCAGAATTGTTTCTAGTTTTCAAAACCTTGAAGCCGCGGCCCTGATTTGTTGACCAATAATTATGAAAAAAAGAGAGTTGCATAAGATATCAAAATTACATGTCAATTGTCAATGATAAAAACCTATTTGATGCGACCAGCTTAAATATAATTCCCGTTTAACCGAACTATTCTGTCAAGTAGCTATTGAACATTTTTTTTTACCAAAAATCGTGCAAAACTATCCATTCTTACAATTGTTTTGAAGAGTTTTTAAATAAATTGAACGTATCTGTCACTAATATAAAAACGTAAGTTGCACGCAAAAACAGTTTATGCCTGTGAACTGCATTTCACTGTAGCGTCCGGGATTCAGGATTCGTGAAAAAAAGTACAAGCGCAAATTAATATTCTGATTCACTGGTTATGCTAACTACATGTAGTAATGTTAATCCACCAGGGCTCATTTGCCATTGCCGCTTTCTTCTTCTGCCAAGTAGTGCAGCAGACCATGATATGAATATACGCACTGTGAGGTTTGTGCGCGCGCTGTCCAAGTTTGAGCTAGCGCGGGCAAACAAAATAATGTGCAGTTTAATAAGCAGAGAGCCTGCGAGCTAGGTGGTTCCTTCCCTCCTCAATGCCGTCTTGAATGCATTGAGTGTTGTGAACCCTCCATGATTCTTCTGTAAGGAGTTCCACTCTTTGCAGGTGCTAGGGAAGGAGGAAGGATACACTTGGGAGCTACAGTAGGGGGTCTAGAAGCGAGAGCCATGACATCTCTCTGGTGTTAGGGGGGGGGGGGGACCCGTGAGATGTTTCTTCAAGCTGATGTCTACATGATCGTAGCAAATTCGGTTTTGGAACCGCCTGCTCTGATTGGTTTCGATTGAGGCAATCAGAATAAGCCATTTTTGTCTAAAAACACAAAATCACGGACAAAACAAACTTTGTTCTCAATATTTTTTTATTTTTATAATAAAATGGAAACAGAATTTATTTAGTGTTAATTGAAACTTGGGGATTACCCGATCATACCAACAACTATAAAGTCAATAAAATTAAGCTAATTGTCAGGGTGTTAACTTTAACTGAGATTGGACTTATCTGTAACATTTACATGTTGTATATGTATAATGAGGAGTTTTACACATGGTGATGACGCAAAATAAGGGCCACTGTTTAATGATAAAGTCCAAAGATTTGTTTTGAGGTCAGAATTAACAAACTTGAGACATCCATTTATAATTTAGTTTTTGGTTAAAGACAGCAATGCAGTGCAGTTGCAGTTTCCCAGCATGGCACTGGCTGATATCAAATTAAGATAAGTATCATTAAGCCTTTATGGAATGCATGCATCATACAACATTTCAGAATTAATTAGATTTCAGCTAATTAGCATCAGAAACGGCTCAACATTTTCCTTAAGTCCTTTACTATCCTAGTCTTGATTGGAGACCCTGTGTATGTGTAGAGGGCGCTACAACGACTGTTTTAGAGCCTGATTCGGAAGGACTTGGGCAAGTCTACACACCTGGATCGAAACAGTTTTGATCCAGATGTTTGTGTGATACTCACATCTCTTCTCCAGTAATTTGTGTTGCAGACAGTATTTGTGTTATCGGCAACTACATTGATTAAATTAACGTCGCCAATAAAGACCAGTACTGAACCAACATTTTGATTCACTTTGTTATATGACCACCAGTAAGCCTACTCAATTTCTTATAGTTCATATAGCTGTAGCAAACTTTGAATCCTACCCGAATGCTTTTGAGAAATTCATCACCAATAGAAACTGAAATAATTAACATGGTAATGCTTAAAATAATGTTCCCATACTTTTCCATGATCAAAGCCAGTGTATACAAAAAACCCATCTGGCTTGATGAGTTGTGTAAGTCCAAGAAAGCAGCTTTAAATGAAGAAATCAAATTTAACATTCAAATTTCCCCACTTGTATGCTACACAAAGATTCAAGTAAAAAAGTCTATCTCTTGGTATATAAAATACATTGTTCACATGTACATGTACATGCATGTACATGTACATGTACAACCTTCTCTTCAAGCTAGAAATTGCCTGGGTTTCTTACAAGGCCATGATGTTCCCATAGCAGGCAATCCATTAAAAGCATTTTTCACACTAGAAACAAATCCTGGATTATTCGGGGGTAATTTTGATGTCTTTTTAACACTTGGATTACAAGCTGCCATAGTATCTCCTTGGAAACATCTACCCCTGCTTTGGGAGCAAGGTTGAGTAAGGTAAATCCGGGTACATTACACATGGTGCTTTGGGAGCAAGGTTGAGTAAGGTAAATCCGGGTACATTACACATAGTCCCTATTGCTCCAGGAAAACTGCAGTAAATGTGCAAGGAAGAATGGACTTTGTACTCTGGGTTTTACATGTGCAAGGATTTCCTTGAAGTCTTCTTTGTTGTGCACTAGCGTGAAAAAGACTAGTGATATAGGATTTAGATATAAACTATCCATTATACCACTTAACATGATTTTGGCAATCTAAGCTACTAGCTGAGTTCTCGAACACTGTCGTTGACATCCTCCATGGCATCTTTAAGCTTTTCCCATTGTTCTACGGTTAGGCTGATGCCTATAAACAAAATGAAATAAACAAAAAGAAACAAGACAACAAATTTAACAAAAATTGAGAAAAAACGACAAAAAACATGGAAGACTAAAACAATTTATTCTTCTAAAGCATGGTAAAATAAAAAATATTGAACAAAACAAAATCAAACATAGAGGGTGCTGTAGTGCATTCAAACAGGCTATAGTTTAACATGTGCAAACTAGAGGACAGACGTTACTGTTTGCCAAGGCCAGATTGGGCAGCAGTTGCCATTTTGTTCAGGGGCAAGATTGCAGTAACAAATGGCTGGGCCAGGCTTATTAAGAAAGTGGAAAGAATTGGGACTTTAAGTTGGATTCTGCATCAGGTTGACCCATTTCCATGTAAATTTGACACGTTTATGTCAAAGCCAAGTCAATTCCATATGGGTCAATTCAGACCTTAAAGTCGTAAGAGAGTGCATTTTCAGTATGGTTTCATGTTTTAAAGACAGTGAGATACAACAACGAAAATGGAGGAACTCCGCGAAACAGTATAACAACCTATAAACATGAATTTTGGAAAGATGATGTCAAGTGTGCCTTTCTCATTTACTGTTGTTTGCTTCGTATGAGACCATTTAGCAGGGTTTTTTGCTGGTACACTTTTTAAGGTGAGAGATGGCCTTACATCACATGGGCACAGATGGCCAGCTCAAAATGAGGTTTACACTTCACAGTTTTTGGCTCAACCCAAATCAACTGCCACCAGGGGCACAGTGCCACCTTTTCCCTGGTACTCAAGCAGTCTGTATGGATGTAAGCATGGGCAACATAGAAGCCTGGCTACATACAGCAGAATGCACTACCTTCCGAATGTTATACAAAGCAACGAGTGAGTCAGCCTTGCTCAACGGCACAACCAGGTCATGGCCAGGTTTTGAACCAACACTGCTGACAACACCAGAGTGTTGGTCTGGTGAACTAGAACTCTTGACCACGCAGTGGTATGGAATAAGCAACTTGAGATGATGGAAACCACGACAGTATCTGGTTTTCAAGCTTTGCATGAAGTATTTGACAAGAATTCCAAGATTGTTTTAGTCATTAGATGAAGATGACCTTGACAGTCAACTCATCATCATTTTGTGTGGACAGTTCTTTATGATGAGAGAAACAAGGATGAGCGTGACAAGCTGAACAGGAGAAGGTATTGTTGCGAGGTGGATGGGTTTAACATCTTGCACATTCACAAATTAATTGAAAATGCAACTATGTGCACTAGTTTTGCATACTGAACATGGTCATCGCTAACTGGCACTAATTACAACTCTGTCAGATCTGTCTGGGAAATGTTTCAACATAGAAATTGTGACAGTTACATGTATATTTATAGTACAGAGAATGTGTAGCTACATGATGTACATGTATGTACATTTATTACAACAACATATGATTGTTCAAGTAAAAAATAAATAAAAACGAATTACATGAACTTGAAGAAATATGAAAATACAGGGGAAAAAACTGATTACAGTTCAACATTAAGTTAGTGTGCATAGCTTGTTATTTGTTTAGATTATTATGTTAATTTACATGTGTATTTATTTATGGGTATTCTAATGTTTGTAAATGATTTAATCATTACAGCTTCTCTCTTCAATCTGACAGTTTTGTTAAGTGATATGTGGGTCCACAAGTTTCTTTTATTGTATAGGCCTACACACATTTTATGAAGATATTGATTAATTGAATATTTATTGTTGCTGTGTTGGTGTTTGATTATCGTTAATAGATGAATGTTGTCAAAAACTTTTCTCTCATTAAATAAATCATAATATTCTAAAGAAACTGTTTATTATTTAGGTCAATCTACTAACTATAAAAAATAAAAATCACTAAAAAATGACTTGGCAGACAACAAAGTGTATCATAAATTTAGCTTGAACACCGGAATATTATTCATTCAATGTTGCCCATGAACAATTGCCACACAATTCTCCTTGCAGACCTTTGGACTGTGAGAGCCTGTGCCCTGCAGTGCATGGTGAGTCCAGAGTCCGCCCTCTACTTACAATAATACATCATGACAATGATCCCTTCATTGGAACAACAATAGAGGGCGCCAGAGCAAAGAGAAGTACACAAGTAGTAAACAAATATAAATTCTAATCGGTTGTTGAAGTAGAATCATTTTACTTGAACAATAGATGAGAGCTGAATAGGAAATAATTACAACAATTCACAAGTAAATAAACCAAAAGGGAAACTAATTTTGGGTTGAACAAATTGACAAGAGCCGGACTTGAACATTTTATGCATGGTTTGACTTGAACCTTCAGGTTCAATGTGTTTGCTATCTACGCGTACCAACATAGTCATTTGGCTCTAATGTTGACAGTGTCATATTTTGTCAAAGGATGCCTATCAGAAGCTGAGTAACCTGCTAGCCAATATTTTAGCAATTGCAACAGTAATTTGTCTTGGATATATGCATAATGTATTGTTCTTAGACCTCAAATTTTCAGTAACCAGCAGCATGAGTTGGCATAAACTACATGTAATTACAGTTTCAGTTCAGATTGAGCGTGTGAAATGATCATGTGTGAAAGTGCTCCTTGAAATTGACTATGTTGATAATACGTGACATCTCCCCTCTTTCAATCAGCAAAAGGATCACACAACATTTATTGGAAGATTCATTCCAATCCTATTGTCTAGTAGTCTACTTTATTCACCCCACCAGTAATAAAATTTTGGAATTGCGTCTTTGAAAAGGCAATACCATTTTCATTTTGAAATAGGCAGAGCCTTTGGTAAATGTTAAGGGGCACCAAGGCAGGGCATCGAAGGCCATGACCTCCACTACCTCCGCTTCATTCCAAGCCTGACCAAAAGTGGTCACACAGTGAAAACAATCAGGAACAGTTTATTTTACCAGTTGTACATACATGTGTGCACACTCGTCTAATGTATGATGAAAACTGTTGTGAGCAAATTGAAAAACAAACCGTTACTAGGCATTCAACGCTTTCAAGGCTAGCGCAGAAATTCAGCACTTGCGCGTAAGCGGGGAATAGCGATCGTAAGCGCAGAAATTGGCGGTAAGCAGAGCCATAAAATTGGGCCCAGATCAGCCTGTGTCTGATATTATTATGTGACTTACCTTTTTTGCCTGGTTTAAGTTCTCCAGAGTTATCTGTGTAGTATTCCCTGATGTCAATTAACACCTTGCCACGAAACTCTCTCACATTAACAAAGCGCTGTCTTGCAAGCTGTAATTGAAAAACAGCCAAGATAAACTTGTCATTCTTATTTTTACGTGAACTTTGAGTTTAGACAATCTTTATGAATTGAAAATACTGAGAGCTGACATTTTTGTCAGAATTATTCTAACATCAAAGTTGCAAACGAAACAGTTAAAATCAAACCATTGAAGAAGCTTGAAGAAGAAACTCTCAAAATTACTGTTCACAAACATTCATTTCAGAATTCGCAAGAATACAAAGTCTGCTCGATTCATCATGTTCATACCAATCACAAACTATGACAAAAATTAAAGGGAAGGTAAACATTTGGTAACACTCATAAATTTAATGGCATAAAATAACTAACTTGTTTAGAAGTATGCAGCTTTCGATAGTATAAAGCATTTTGAGAATTAATGGAAAGATACATAGTAAAAGTGATGTAGTTCATGCTTGTGTACTGAAATAAAATATTAATATATAATATTATGTATATAATTACAATAATAGTGTACAATGTATTCTTATATCATGCATATCGCAGGTATCTCCACCAAAAAAGAGTGACACTTTTAACGACAGGGACTGATTTTTTTTGTTATTAATGAGACCGATTAATGTTTAAACACCTTCCTAGAGGTTTACAAGGTGTGCTGCGGCAAACTCGGCAGCTGCTGCCAGGAAAACCGAGGCGAACCCCTTCTCTTAATGGTAAGTGTACTCGGTTCTTAAACGTTCATTCCACAATCAATTGGACAAAAGACTTTACGCTCCATCCCAAGGACTAAGCGATTATCGCTAAGTGTCTTGCTTCAGGATACATGTCATAAACAGGTCTCAAACCACACTATGCTGACCAGAAATACCAGAGCTTGAGTCTTGGTTCATTCATCACTCAATCCAATGGACCAACAGCTTCACGCCCCATCCGAAGTACAAAGCAATAATGGCTACATACTTGCTTTTAAAGGCAGTGGACACTATTGGTAATTGTCAAAGACTAGCCTGCACAGTTGGTGTATCTCAACATATGCATACAATAACAAACCTGTGAAAATTTGAGCTCAATCGGTCATCGAACTTGCGAGATAATAATGATAATAACGAAGTTGTGTGCGTTTAGATGGTTGATTTCGAGACCTCAAGTTCTAAATCTGAGGTCTCGAAATCAAATTCATGGAAAATTAATTCCTTCTCGAAAACTACTCTGGCACTTCAGAGGGAGCCGTTTCTCACAATGTTTTATAATACCAACCTCTCCCCATTACTTGTTACCAAGTAAGGTTTTGTGCTAATAATTTATTTTGAGTAATTACCAATAGTGTCCACTGCAGTGGTCTCGAAATCAAGCATCAGAAAGCACACAACTCAGTGTGACAAGGGTGTTTTTTCTTTCATTATTATCTAGCAACTTTGACGACCAATTGAGCTCAAATTTTCACAGGTTTGATATTTGTTGCATGTTGAGATACAGCAAGAGGGAAAATTGGTCTTTGACAATTACCAATAGTGTCCAGTGTCTTTAAAGGACACGAATGTCATGACCGGGACTCAAACCACACTCTGCTGACCAGAAACACCAGAGCTTGAGTCTGGTGCATTTTGAATTTGTATTTCCTTCTACCTTTGACAAATTCATACTTACTGGATACATGTGATCTTCTGGGCCATCTCCAGATTTCTTCTTTTTTGGAGACTTTTCTTTTGTTGACTCAACAGTCTTTTCTTTTGTTGACTCAACAGTCTTTTCTTTTGTTGACTCAACATTCTTTTCTTTCCTTATTTTCTTCTTTGGCTGCAGAAATAAAAAAGAAAATTATTTTGTCATTATTCATCAGTTTTTCATTTAAAAGCTTTACATGGTTGAATGTAGTGTGTATGACAAACTTATTCACACAGGATTTGAGGCATTGCATGGTGAGGTACATGTATCAACATAATTAGGTTTGCGGTAACACCATGTGTGTATCTACTTGCCAGGTAGAGTTTATTCTCTCTTTCTTTTTTCTACTACCGCTGAGACTTCTCAGTATGGGAAAGAACTGTTCTGCATTTTAAACTATTACCCGGGCAGATGGTATAGAAAATAGGCTGGGACTACTACTTTAGCTTAAAGGATTGCAAACCACATAAACTTATTCGCATCATGTACAGCAGTACAATGATCCCCATACACACACAACTACATTGCCTCTAGGGGGTGTACCTTTGAAGTTAGTTTTTTATCCCTCTACTATTGCAGATACATGTACGTGTTGTGTACATAATGTCAGGGGAAAGGTTTTTTAAAAGACAATTTACTCGAAGGTGCGCCCCCAATGCTCGAACAAAGTAAGCTTGTAAGCTACATAAATGAGTGAATTAATTGATAGTCATCCTTTGCCAACCTAAAGGGGCTAACAACAGACCAAGAGGCGGGCTAACCAGTCACACTTCCCCCACCCCCATCCTAGAACTGTGGGGCAGTTCCGCTATTGTCTGAATCTTTTTATTGATGATTCTGTTGTACATGATCTTTTCAAAACTTTTTCCCAGCCACATGTGCACCTACATCCTAGCGGTATTTTTTTAAGTTCTTTCTTAACCCGAATCTGGCCAAAATAAGGCTTGATGTGTTCATTCTCACTGAGAACGCAAATGAACGCATCAAGCCTTAATTTCGGTGAGCTAATGATGGTTTCAGCAAATTCACTCTGCAAACAAATATTGCCAGAAGCATTGAATTCTCATAATTCAGAATCCTTCATCGACAATTCACCATAACCTTTTGGAAAAAACATGGCGGCTTCCATGTGAACAGTGGTTATCGTGGACCAGTGTTGCGGGCACCATGTACCATTTTGGTATATACATGTAGCAACATGCAAGCCTCAGAGCCTGTGTGCTGGTACGTGTATGTGTGTTCGTATTTGGTCATGGTGACCGCAACAACTGTTCATAGTGTATGGCTCTGAAATGTGTTTGTATGGAAGCAGCCAAATATGTTTTCAAAAGGCGATGACGATTTAAGGATTTGGATAACTTTCCGTATGGCGCCACCACTTTTTCACTCATTTTTACAAAAAGAACTCATCTCATTGAGGTAAATTAGATACTATATATTTCATATCGAATGAAAAAGTGGTGGCGCCTCACGGAAACTTTTCCAAGGGTTCATTTTGAATGGCGGTGAGAATTCATTTAGTTTAGAAATTTGTTTTTCTTTGCGGAGTCAAGGGCTTGATGTATTCGTCTAAAACGCTATCCGCATGCGTCGGCCGTCAGGACGACAGCCTTGTAGGGTCTGTGTTGAAGCCACTGACCTCATTACTATAATAAGCGAAGAGTTCTCACGGTCAGCTCATTACCATAATGCCCGCGAAAGACGAGACATGTTTAGGTCGTGATAAGGGAAGTGCGTGATTGGACATCAACATGAATAATTCATTTGCCTCACATCCTGTGTTGTCTGATAGGTCTGACGAAAGATATACATGAGCTGCACACCAGCATATCCGAGAGCCCCCCCAATTTTTTCCACTTGTGGAAATTTTTCAATACAACACATTAAACCCGGAAGTTACAGACCTGACAAGGCTGTCGGCCTGACGGCCTCCGCATGCGGTTAGTGGTACGAGTACAGATGACTTGTGTGCACAGTAGTCGTACGATGTGACAGTGGGTATACGGGTGGGTCATGCGGTGTGATCGCACGCACCACGCACAGGGTATACAGGTGGGTTTACAGCCGGCATCTTTTCGGAGCGAATAATGCGACTGCCTTGAGCAAGGCTAAGACTATACGCGCTTAAACGGATCTGAAAACTGTCATCTCAGACATAACAATGCAACACATGAATGTACAGAGCTCAAGCACGTCGGAAACGGATAAGTTTTACAGAGTTTCTTTCTTTATTACGCCTTTTTTTTTAACCAAAAAGGCATTTATGAATGGGAATAAACGAGTAGTGGCTCGTTCTAAAATGGCTGATTAAAACCTTGCCAGGTCTTTGCCGTGTTAAGGCCCTCGCCTTCGGCTCAGACCTTAATCCTTTATCACACCTAAACGATCCTGCCGGTTTTAAACAGCCGTTTAAGAACTCGTCGCTACCTGTACCCTTTTCATTTATTCCCTTAAACTTAATAAAACCCGGATAACTTTCCGTATTTTTACAAAAAGGGATATCTCATTGAGGTAAATTAGAACAGATACTATATTATTTCATATCGAATGACATAGTGGTGGTGCCATACGGAAACCTCTCCTAAAAAAAACCTACCCTATACCGTCCATACTCAGTAGTAGTACTACCTAGTACGTAGCGCCTACCATTCACTGTTCTGGGTCTACATTCACGACATTAGGCCCCCTACTTCTCTAGAAACTAAGGCTCCCACGGGGGAGCCTAATGCGTTTGACTTTAGTTGGCATTGATGGCTCCCTTGAACTTTTCCACAGTAGGCAGTTTCCATCCAAAATTTTAATATTATCATGTTTATTATATCGTAGGAGGTCCTGTTTTCGAGGTGTCCCTAAAATCGTGGCAAATATTTGCCCACCGAAAAAGTTTCATCAAACACTATTTCAATTCACAATTCATGATGATCAAATCATGTGACTGAATATTTTGCTGAGCATTCTGGAAAAAAATACAGAGGCTTAAAGAAGCCATGTGCCTTATATCATTTTCTAATATTTTTGGAGATTTTTTTGTTTAACCCTGCGATCAATATTATTATTAATATTAAAATTTAAACGATCAGCTTGTTTATTCAATTATCACTGTTTATTTATACGCTTTATTATAAATTTTAAGAGAAAAAAAGGGGGAAAAAATAAATAAAAATCATATTTGAAAGCCAATGATTATTCACACTTTTTTATAAATTATTAATTTTTGTTATTTTTTGCAAATTACCATGGTAATTTTAAAATTTCATTAAAAGATATTTTGAATAAAACGAAGACAACTGCTGGCTATAGAGTCATACACAGAGTCTCAAAGAACACTTGTAGTCACTGCACATGTTTCTTCCATGTATGGCTTTACCGGGAAACCATGCTTTCTTGTTTGCCGTGAAAACAGGAAAAACTCAAAACAAATGGGGCCAGTTGAAGTCATCGAAAATCGGTGTGTAGTGTGAACATTTTAATGTCCATCAAGTTTTAATATATGTTTGCATACTTCATATTAACAAAAGAAGGTAATTAGGGCATCGGTTGATATAAGGCATCATTATTTTTTTCCCAATTCAAAGAAAAAGGCATAATATTAATAGCGTGAAAACTGGTAAGGGGAGGATATTATTTATATTTTTTAAGGCCTACTCTGCGATTTTTAATTATTTTCCATCGTGATTAAAGTTAAACTGACCTGATATTCTTTGTCAGAGTCCGACTCGTCAGAGGATATTGTTGCTTTTGACTTGTAACTCATTATGAGAGAATGAAGTATGTGCTGTGCAAGTTGTTCGGGATGTTTGTCGAGAGAGTGTCACTGTCTGACTGTCAGTGTCAGTGTCGAGTCGTCTTCCTCCTTGAACGTGCACGTCGTCTGCAGTTCAGTCCACTCCTCAGCGAACAAAATGACAATTCCCGCTAACTCATTGTAGAACGATCCTCATTGGGCAAGTAAAGCGTTGTGCCCATCTCCCGTATGTATTGACGAATTTGATTGGCCATAGCTGAAGTCTTATTCCACGTCTCTTATGTGTGGATGTTCACATACTTTACGTTTGGACTCCGACTAATACAGTCATAGCCTGAGTCTACCTCGTCCCCAGGGTATGTCGAGCATGCAGTACGAAGTTGACATTGGAAATATCACATGGTTGAAAATAAAGTAAACCATGTGTACGAGGTTGAGCCCGAATATTTTCCAGGGTCTCTAAATTAATGTGTAACTAGCGGGATGCCGCGCTTTGCGCGGCACCCCGCTAGATGAGGAGGATTCTAGTATACAAATGTTGTAAAAGGTAATGTGGGGGCAAGGGAGGTATGCTTACAGGTAATAATCATTTCGTAGGATTGGATTAGAAATTGTATTTATAATCGGTATGGAAATTTGTCATTAATGGTGTATTTTGATAAAAATTAATTGTTGAGCGTGCACAACTTAGTTGTGAAACGTCGCGACGCGTCGCCTCCCCTCCTCACCTGCTCTCTTGCGTTCTCCAACTCAATGGTACTTGGCATGATATGTAGGGTATTTCGTAATGTTTTAGTGTTGATCGAGCGGGCCAACGAATTATCCGTCATGTGGATTATGTTTCGCCTCATTTACGCATAGTTTTAATTCAATCGGCTTTTGTCATTGTGTCAATTTTATCCACTGCACTGAGTATTTCCCAGCTAAGATGACTGTAAGGGTAATAATGCTTAGTCGACTAAAAATATAGCACGTACACTGCTCCAATGACACACTTATTTTATTGTGTTGAGCACATTTGGTATAATTCAGTTCCACGGATTTGAGTGGTCTAAATCTGGTCTCCCCCCTCAACAATAATCACCGCTGCTAATAGCACAGGAGAAATCCGACTAAAAAGGCTTGTATGAAAGTGGTACCCTCTTTTACAAAACAAACTCATAATCACAGCACACTAATAGCCGCGGAGTTTATCTGACTGAAAAGGAAGCTTCAAAGAAGTTCTAGTATACAACAGATAAAAAAAACCGCTAGTTGGTATGGACTTTAACGACAAAGTCAATTTCTGCAAATTGTATTGAAAATAAATATATTTAATGATTGGTTGCTATAACTGTTGAATGATTTTTGCTTTGTTTCCAATGACGTGTACACGATTTTAGAATCTAAGGCCCCATTCATCGTGATTTATTGAGCGTACGTCCAACGACGCATACAAAGTTGTCTGAGCACCAAATAAAGCGAGTTTTCGGAACATGCTGTGCAACATCTAATCTACTGTTTTTACCACCGCTTTTGAAAGTAACAGAGCGTCGGTCTCATTAATTTTTAGTTTATTGTCATATCAATTAATTCTCATGTAAACTTTCTGGTCAACATCCGCCGGGGCGCGCGCCCCGCGTGACGAAGTCCCCTGACAAAACATCCAATTTTATAATATGTTATCATAATTATCTGTGGAACCCTATACAAACTAAAATAATAGAAACGGTAATTTTATGGGTCTTTAATAACTACTCCTACATTCTCTCACTTAATTCACTTTCAGAAAACATTTGCCTTGTTGTTTTAAGGGTTTGTAGGCCAGTTTGGTTAATTTTGTATGGAGAAATTCGTAAAAAGTACCCGATTCAGCTGCACATGAGGGCTCTTTCGATAACAAAACCCGACGGCCGATTGCTTAACCCTCTAGTCCCTGCACCGCCCGAGTTTGCTGAAAACTAATACTTCAAGATTCTTGCAGTTAATTACTGGAATCGTAGTTCAAATTTTAAAAGATAGCCACAGCTTAATTTTTGTGCACAATTTGAACCTTGATATTTGTATAAAAGTACAAGTTCGCATGAGAACAATACATGTCTCTCGTTAAACGGCTGCGGTAATTTTTATGGCGAATATTTGTTTGTAAGGATAAAATGGACACAGTAGCTTTTCAAGGCTTTTATCTGACTCAATGATTATACTGATTAAATGCGAAGGCGTGAGTTTTCGACAATATTATCATGAATGGTGAATAAATACAGTTTCCTTTGTGTTTACTAATGAGCGTCTTGTTGGGGTAAGAGCTAAATTATTTCACCATCATTAGCTTCATCAGCTTAATAATTTTTCTACAAACACAAGCTAGCAAGGTTTCCTCCTACCACTACAGTATATCGATAGGCGGCTAGGCGGTCCAGTGGCTAAATGGTTAATACAAAAAGGATTTGGCAAAATCTACATCCTGAGTCCTGACCAGGCTGCGTTCTAACAATTTTGTTACTTCAGAACTTTGAATGGAATGTTCGTTTACAGCTTCAAAACAGCCGTTGATGTTTCACAAAGTTCGTAACTATGAAAGCATACTATTCTTAAACGGTGATTTCATGTACTCTTTTGTAGGTTTAACTGGCAAAACCTATACAATGTATATGAAAAGAATCAGTAATGCATTTACTTTCTTTTTGAAAATGTTTCAACTTTTGCGTGTATACGTTTTGTGTGTGGGGGATGACACATGGACTGTACCACTAATGGTGCAGAGTTAAATGGAACAAATAAAGTTTCACAACAATGGGTTGCTGTTTGATGCGTTTAAAAAATGCTGGAAAGTTGGGTAGGCCTACATGAGTGACTTAATTGTAATAAACACATATGTAACAGATGCATGTATTAAAGCCTAATGTTTTTTATTTAACACGCGAAATTAAACCCCCTGTACAAAATGGTATATACACAACGCCATTTACCCCTCTGCGAAACATCAATGAGTCACTCTGGAATGTTAATGGGAGTCCGAGGTTGCCACCCACTTCAAACCTAAAGAGGTGGCTCTTTGTGCAGCCTACAGCTCCCCCCCCCCCCCTTCGACCAACAGGTGGCCCATATCAAAACCAGACAACCACAGAGGTGACTCTGTGCGCAGCCTACGGCTTCCCCCTTCGACCAACAGGTGGCCCATATCAAAACCAGACAACCACACATGTAAGGAGATATCGCTCGTGCCTCCGGCAAATCAGACAACTCGTAAGAGGGAGTTCGGTTCAGGGTTTTGTAGACTTGCAACCCGACGTCTGTAACGATACAACCGTGTTGGATTCCACAAGGATGCCATGCCACTGGACCTTCTAATTTTCAATCCAAGATGGCGCGGGTTACGCTTTTAATAGTATAGATGAACTTGTGATTGTGGGGGAATGTATTTTTCGTTTTATTGAAAATATTTTTAACAATTTTGAATTTGGTCACAACTTGAGGCTAAGAGAAAATCGCCACTAGGAAAATGCTCGGGCTAAACACAAACCTTTATTGGTGATGAATGTCACTGCAGGCGCCAAAACGTGCCCCCCCCCCCCGCCCCCCTCTGCGCATAGATAGATCATCTAAGCTCAGTGATATGAAAACACTTTTGAAGTGAGGGAATACTATTGAATCTCGGAATATAAAAAAGCTTTCACCCTGATTTACAAAAAAACAAACTCAAAGCTAAATGTGCACTTTTAGCAAAAACCAACGTGAAATAATTAAATTAAAAAAGTGAATGGCCACATTGTTTACATTTTGTATTCTCATTCTTCATCTTTTACAACAATTTAGGTTTCTCTTTTTTTTTACCAGGAGGTGATGCTGTTTCAAAAAACTAATAAAATATAGAACACATTACTATTTCCTACACGGGCCTTAGATTACGGTCGGTCCTGATAAGAAAATGTTTTGCTTTTTAATTAATCCAAGGTAAAAAAGCTTTATTGGCGGATAGTGCTGCGATGATGTTTTTGAATAAAATTTACTTGAATGTGATTCTATGCTGTGGACTATTCAAACTATAAAGAACATAATTATATACATTTTCTGATCTGAATTAGGCAAAAAAGGGACCTGCCGGTATTAAAGGAACAGTTCAGAATTGTTTTTTTCTAATAATGTAACAGTTGCTGGTTGTAACACTTTTTGCTAAAACCTTTAGAAGTTTGAGATCGATCGGCCATCCTGGGTCACGAGAAAAATAGTCAAAAACCGATGAAACATTTTGCACACAAAATGAATAAAACGGTCACTGAGAGAATGATGAACCCCAAACGGGAAATTAGTTTAAGCTATTCTCATCAATAAGACATTTGAAACAGAAATATTTCAAGGGATGTTTTCTTTACTATACTATCATCATTATTAGACTGACTGTGTAATGTAAATCTGTGATCTTAATAGAAGGCTGTTTTTTCCCTTACTAATTCCGTAATGTTCCTTTAATTCAGTCTTATGTTTGCTTTAAAATATATGGGTTTTCTATCACAACTTTTGCTTCCTCGACGATCTTCCTCCACAAAATCCTGTAAAATTTACCAATCAGATTCCCCTGTGGTTTGTTGGCACTTGCACACTCACAAAACGAGACCATAAACTTAAAGTCACCTGGAAGTAGTATTTTGTCAAAATAAAGCTTTTGTCACGAATTTTGATGAGTGGAATGTGAATAAACAGTTAACTAAGGTTGTAAAAAATTAGTTCTTATCTTATTAACAAAATTTAAGAGAAGGCCCCGACCCGAGAGGGCGCTGTTCGTGACGTCAATCGAGGCGCGATATTTGAAGAGAAAATGCTGCAAAGTGCTGAAAAAGACGTCAGACCGGACCCCATCTTTAGCTGTTTTGCTGCATCCAGCAGCAATACACTTGGTCGGCATTGCCGGAAAAATGCAAGAAAACAACTTTTTCGAAACGTACAAACTCAATGACTTGGACTTGCATGTACTTTGCACGTGTGTTTACTCTACGCATCAAGGCAAAGTCTGCCTCGATTGACGTCACAAAAGGGGTAGGCGGAGTCAACCCCACACAACTTTAATTATTTTTTAAACATAAATCGTGACAAACGGTTACTTCAAAAATTGTTTTATTGTTACTAAACATCTTATGTTTGAAAAAATAAAAAAATTATTTTCAGGCGACTTTAAACTTGGGTCAAATCGATTACTTGTCATGGGTGTCTGACTGTGACCCTTTTAGGGTCGTGGGTTGAATAGATTTTTGTTTGAAGGACAGTAAAGGTGAACACGGTGTACATAGTAGACAATCCAGAGTTTCTGCTAATTCAAACATTAACACACGCATGTTTGGTTTTTTTTGCACCAAAATTCTGCTTGATTGTGTTTTTACAAAGAGTAAGTTGCTTTTCTCGAGTTTGCATTATACGAGTAATGAGAATATTTATTTTGCCAAAACTGATAATGTAGAAACATTAACAAACATGTTTTGTACTAGACACGCTGGGGCAGAATACCATTTCTTTTTTTAAATCGACTGTCGCCAAAAGGCGTACATGATTGTCTTTCCAAAACCCCAAAGGAAGATTAAGGCAAGACCTGTAGGACATTCAAAACAACACAAGAGATTACATAACAACATGACAGCACAATTAATATTCATTTGAGAGAAAACAATCTCATACATTGTCAAAGCCATTACAACAAAATAAGCAAGTCTTTGGTTTTTCTTTGGATCGCTGCTTATAGAAATATGATGATCAATAAAGACACTGTTAAGGCTTTATACACTTTCGGTAAACAGTATTGTCAAAGTCCCACACTTCGTGTATCACAACTAATGATATATATAAAATAACAAACCTGTAAGAATAATAGGTTCAATCGGTCATCAGAGTCGGGAGAAAATAACGGGAAACCCATTCTTGTTTCCGCTCGTTTTGCTTTGTCATGACATGTGTTTAAAATAAATCCGTGATTCCCGCTAACGAGAATTTATATTGTTTTAATGTTTTCTCAAAAAGTAAAGCATTTCACGGAACAATATTTCAAGAGAAGTCTTTCACCATTACCTTCTGTAAACCCTGTAAATTATTTGTAAAGCTGGTGAACTTTTTTTTTTTTTTTTTCCTGTACCGAAAGGGTATAATGGCTTTAACACTCTTGGTAATTGTCAAAGACCAGTCTTCACAGTTGGGTGTTTCTCAACATAAGCATAAAATAACAAACCTGAAAATTTGAGCTCAATCGGTCGTCGAAGTTGCGAGATATTAATGAAAGAAGAAAACACCTTTGTCGCAACCATGGTCACGAACTCGTGTGCTTTCAGATGCTTGATTTAGAGACCTAAAATTCTAAATCTGAGGTCTCGAAATCGAACTCGTGGAAAATTGTTTCTTTTTAATCAAAAACTACAATACTTCAGAGGGAGCTGTTTCACACAATGTTTAATACTAACCTCTCCCCATTACTCAGTACCAAGTGAGGTTTTATGCTGATAATTATTTTGAGTAATTACCAAGAGTGGATATTACCTTCAGTTCCAGGGATTTACACCCAGCGATTTATATAATTCGATTTGTTTCAACATCATGTTGTAAATTTTTGATTGTTTAAAGTTTCCATTTAATTTGATCTATGCAATAGTAATAAAAAGTTAATAGTATTTCCAGGATCTCCGGCACATTTCTGCTCCTCTAACTGATGGGTAGGTGCAATTGGTTATTCACTGATTTCCTACCTCTTGGCTAATGGGAATCTCCAATGTGTTGCTTCCTGCAAATATAAAGGTGTATAACAATCAGCGTATGATACCAAAAAATAACAGTTAAAGGAACACGTTGCCTTGGATCGGGCGAGTTGGTCTATTAAAAGCGTTTGAAACCGTTTGTTATGAATGCATATGGTTAGACAGATATTTGAAAAGTAGAATATAATGATCCACACAAGTATCACTCAAAATTGCACGGTTTTCCTTTTACGTCGCGAACTAACACGGTCGGCCATTTATGGGAGTCAAAATATTGATTCCCATAAATGGCCGACCGTGTTAGTCGACAGAGTAAAAAGAAAACCACGCAATTTTGAGGCATATTTGTGTAGATCATCGTATTCTACTTTTACAATATCTTTCTAACCATATACATTTTACAACAAACGGTTACAGAAAGCTTTTCAAGACCAACTCGACCAATCCAAGGCAACGTGTTCCTACAATTTTAAAGTTACTGAACATAATTTTATGATTCTTTTTTAGCTGATTCTCGTAAGTCTGTCATTTTTTATACACTCATACCTTTGAATGGTATCTTGAAACATCCCAAGTCCACCGTTGCAACAGTCTCACTGAACACCTTGCCCTCTAGGCGGGCACAGGCTTGCATGTCCGCCAACGACACGGCAATGTTGTACAGCTCAACACACAACTCGGCACCGAATTTGTTTTCGCCCAGTTTAACGCAGACTGGACCTGGATTTTTGACTGGAGTGAGAAGAACATTACATAGTCATATTAGTTGTAGACGAAGTTCTCCGATCCGACGTGGCTTATATTCGATGCTCCATAAAAGACCAATCATTTAGTCACAGTTGGCAAGGTTCACAATGTGTTTGTTGTCAAAGGAACATTTTGGGATAATATAATTTACTAAGGGAATTTTGTGCACTCCTCATTATTCTAATCGAATAATAATTGGTCAACAAGATTGGAAACTCATCACATTAAGAACCAAGTTGAATGTTTATTGGTAACTCGCTCGTGATTTTTCCCGACGTCTGGTGTTAACTTTTTCACGAAACTGTAATCTATGGGCAGTGGGTAAATAGTTACACATTCTAACCAGGGACCTATACAACAACAGAAACAATAGAGTGCACGGTTCGGGAAAGGCCCACCGTTGGAAAACGTGTACACGACTAAACAATGGGAGCTGTTTGCAAAGAAGTTGGTGTACATTTACACAAAACAGGGACAGTAGGAGGTCCACGGTTGCAGGCGTGCACGAAGACAACTTTTCTTAATAATTTTGACTAAAAACGATTTATTGATCTGAATCTCGATATGACTGAAGTAATTTATCTAATTAAAGGTATAGTGCAGTGCAATAAACTCTAATTTGGCAAAATATGATTTATAATTTTCGTTGGTAATTATAAATACTCACTCGACACCGTTTTGTCGAAGAGGACTTTTCCATCCATAGAGAGACTCAACTTTACACCAAGCTGCGTGGAGAGGAATGTTACGTTCACACAAGCTGTATAGAAACGGGACAAGTAAGATAAATTTAATTACAACAAACTTTCGCATACTTTTATTGTTGTTTGTAGACGGCTAGGAAAATTGTCTAATATCAACACACTTTTGACAACTCAATCAACGTTTAAATGACTTAATTAAACACTTTCGATACCCAAATCATATTTTCGTAAAACTATTGTCCTACCTTGGGAATTAATGTCCAACTCCTTGATCTTAATTTGCTGACAACATCCACATGTCTTGTCTGAACATGCACAAGACGAGGCGTCGTTCAACTGCATGCTATTCATCAAGTTTGTCCAGTCCAGTGCATGGCCTGCTCCCAGCAACTCTGATGCTGCATGAAAAAGCCAAAAAGGGGTCTCATTTCTTCGACAACAACAAACATCGGGACAGCACTGTTTTAGACAAATCGTAACATAAGACCTCATTCAATCGACACAATAGCATTGGTCTGGGTTGCGTTTTGGCGATCGTAACCAATTTACTGTTTGGATTGAGTTGCACAGTTCAATGACCAAACAGAATATTGGTTACGACCGCCAAAATGCACCAAATTAGCAGCATAAACTTTTTTCGAAACAAAACTTCTGCCGGGTCGGAGTTGACGCGAATCTGGGTCCCGGTTTTTGTTTATGTGTTTGTTAAAGTTGCATCCGATAGTATAGTTTAACTGATATAGAACTATCTTATTGCATAAACATAACTTGAAAAACAATAATGCCTATGAAAATAGGCCCCAAGCTAACATGCATACGTTGGGCCAACGTCGGTGAACGTCGGCAAAGTCGGCATCAAAAAACGAACGCTGAACGGACGTTCGGAACGTCGAACCAGTGTTCATAGGTTTTGGAGGTACGTCGGCCGGTCGAACACGTCAGAGCCAATGAACACCTCTCCCTGGGTAGCTACACCCACATTTTACTTGCACGGCGAATGTTGCAGAGGCTTCCTTTATTCTGATTCATTACAGCAGGGTGAATATTCATGTATCGGCTTCTGCGATCACGAAACACCCGCGCTATTCAAAGGCGAATGACAAGACTGTGTGCTCGTGACATACCAAGTAACACAAACAGTGCTGTTAACTCGGTATGTCACGAGCACACGGTCTATTCATTCGCCATTGAGTAGCGAGATGAGCTTACCGAGGGTTTCGTCAACGAAGAGGCCGATACATGAATATTCACCCTGCTGTGTAATGAATCAGAATAAAAGAAGCCTGTGCAAAGTTCGTCGTGTAAGTAAATTGTGGGTGTAGCTACCCAGGGAGAGCTGTTCATTGGCTCTGACGTGGTCGACCGGCCGACGTACCTCCAAAACCTATGAACACTAGTCAGTTTGTAAACGTTGTACGAACGTTTGTTAACAGTATGAAATACAACGGTTAGAATTACAACGTTTTCACAACTTGGTAATGATAGGGGCAACTTAACGTCGGCTAACATAGGTCGGCCAACATCGGGAAATGTTGTGCAGTGAAACATGTCGTTTTTATACGTTGGCTCAACGTAGTTATAATGCGGGCAACCTAGCGTCTGCATCCTTAGGTTGTGCCAACGTCGGGAAATGTTGTGCAGTTATAACCTGTAGATTTCCAACGTTGGCTCAACGTAGTTAAAACACGGGTAATCTAATGTCTGCATCCTTAGGTTGTGCCAACGTCGGGAAATGTGCAGTAATAACCGGTCGATTTCCAACGTTGGCTCAACGTAGTTAAAACATGGGCAATATATTGTCTGCATCCTTAGGTTATGCCAACGTCTGGAATTGCGCCGTATCCAACGTTGGCACAACATAGTTATAATGTGGGCAACCTAACATCGGCGTCCTACAGTTGTGCCAACGTCAGGAAATGTTGTACAGTCTAAAGGGCCACTTTCCCGCCAAGATAATATTTATGCGTTGGGCCAATGTGGGACCAACGTTGAAATAAATGCAAATTTGTGAGCGTGAGTTAGAAGTGTGTATTAACAATACTAAAAACAAACTTGTTGAGTTTAAGAATTTTCAAGGCAAGTGTACTTTTGTAGATAATTTGTCTGTAAGAAAATATGTACACTAAAAATACTTTAAAAAAAAAAACAATTGAATTTAGAAGTAAACAATTTTAATTAATAAAGGTGTAAAACCATGACTTGAAAAGTCTGTGGACTCTTGACTAAATACATACAAGACGTGCCGTGCACAAGGGTGTATGGGCTAGTATAAGTTGTAGTTAGAATGTATGTAGTTATGAGTATCATCAATTCGTGTAAATAGCATAACTGATAAGTGTTAATTAACATACACTAATACCTGAACTAGTTACAAAGGGCGTTATCTGCATTAAAAGAGAATTAATCTCTAAATTGATGTTTTAGATTATTCGTAACGTTGGTCCAACGCTGTATATAAACGTCAATACGACGTCAGCTGCCGACGTTGGGCAAATTAAAAACTATTATGTTGTCCCAACGTTTAACTAAAACGTCTAACGAACGTTGGACGTGCAGAGGTCGGCAAAAACGTTGCAGACGTTGGAACGGGGTTGGCTTACGTTGGCCCAACGTTAACGTTGGCCCAACGTCCTCGACGTTGGCCCGATGGAAAAAACAATGTCACCACAACGTCATTTGCCAACGGTTGCCCTACCAAAACTGTACGTTTGCCAATGTTGGGCCGACGCATACATGTTAGCTGGGCCCCTTGTTATGCGTTACTAAACGAGACCATGATTGTTTGTTTTACTTTACACCATTTTATTTGTTTTTCAAGTGTGGTGCCACTTTACTTTTAAATGGTATCCTGAAACATGCCAAGTTCACCGTTACGATAGTAACACCAGCCACGTTGACCTCTAAGGGGATACATAGCTCCACGTCCTTCAACGACAAGGTAACGTCTAATCCAATACACAACCCAGCACTCAATGCATTAACGCCCAGATCCACGCAGCCCGAAACATGAAATCGCGTGTCGGTAACCTGGTGAAATTGAACACACAATTTGTCACCATATTCGTTCTCGCCCAGTTTCATGCAGACCGGATCTGGGTTAACTGTAGTGAAAACAATAAAATGTAGCATAAGTTGTAGGCCATCTCTTTAGGTCGAGTTGGTCTCCAAAGAAAGGAAGAGGAACCTGTTCATGTGAAGCTTTCTGACGTGGCTTCATCGGTGGCTCAGAATACCCATCCACGAGCCAAATACTATACTTGGCAAAAGTCACATGTGTAGTCAAATGAAATTTGGGGGTAAAAGGGAATTTCGAAACTCCTCATCTTTCCAATCCAGAGGCCGCTTAAAACAAATAGAAGCTCACCCCACCAAGAACACAACCTTTTGCGAGTGTTTATTCTTGATCGTTGTACCGATGAGAGTAACGTTTATTTGGTGTTCAAGAGACCAGAGTATACCATCAAACCAGTGTGTCACTTTTAGTAAAATAAATACCTAACACTTTACGTTAACGCATTGTTGATCTAAATCTTGGCAGGACTCTAAATTTGCACTTTTATTTGTGTCGTGAAAAGGTTAACATAACTCCAGTTCAGCAATTCGATTTGTTTTATTTTTGATGATTTTAATTCACTTTACTCAATTTTGCCGAGGATGACTTTTCCAACTTTTCACAACCATAGCAGTGATTGAATAGCTTTAATGGGCCCAACACCATGGGTTTGTGCATTTCTTTGCATTGTATAAGATGACACGTATGGGCCTTATAAGTAAAGTACTCTTGATAGTATGATCTTTTCAATGGTACAAACGTTTAGTAATTTGTTGAGTGTGGTATCCACTATTATACCTTTGAATGGTATCTTGAAACATCCCAAGTCCACCGTTGCAACAGTCTCACTGAACACCTTGCCCTCTAGGCGGGCACAGGCTTGCATGTCCGCCAACGACACGGCAATGTTGTACAGCTCAACACACAACTCGGCACCGAATTTGTTTTCGCCCAATTTCACGCAGACTGGATCTGGATTTTTGACTGTAGAGAAAAAAAACATCATAAATTGCATTCTTAGTTGTATGCGATCTCTTTGGGTCGAAATGGTCAAGACATAACTAAGGAAAAGCAAGTCAAAGTTGATGAGGTTGCTTTATCGATGGCTCGTAAGACCCAGCCTTGAGCATCAGACTCCTGGTGAAAGTCATACAGTGGTAGTCAAAGGAACTTTTGGGGATCCAGGGAAATCTTCTGTTCAATCTAACTATACCAAGAATGGGAACTCTTCCCACTAAAAAGAACCAATCACAATGCTCCTGATTTTCAATTTGATTGATTGTTTTACTTTCATTATATAAATACTCACTTGAAACCGTTTTGTCGAAGAGGACCTTTCCATCCAAAGAGAGACTCAACTTTACACCAAGCTGCGTGGAGAGGAATGTTACGTTCACACAAGCTGTACAAATGGGGAATAATCAAAATTGTAATTTAAAAACGTTGGCATACTTGGTTTGTTTGTGGATTTACTTTTCATATAGTCCTACCTTGGGAATTAATGTCCAACTCCTTGATCTTAATTTGCTGACAACATCCACATGTCTTATCTGAACATGCACAAGACGAGGCGTCATTCAACTGCATGCTATTCATCAAGTTTGTCCAGTCCAGTGCATGGCCTGCTCCCAGCAACTCTGATGCTGCATTAAACAAAATACAAAATAGGATTGGGTATCATAATGATTCACAACCAAACAATGTTGGCCGTGAGATCATCTCGCACAACTAAGCAATGGTAGTTTGCACAAACGTTTGTATTTAAAAGTTATATCTGATGAAATGGTTTAGGCCTAGCACCAGGGTGTATGCCTTTATTTTATTATCACCAACTTGTGTAACGACTAAATGCACGTGGTTAGGCCGAAAGTGTTGCGTTCTACTCAAAGTTCAGATCATTACCTATTTAGTGTAAAATCTTATAAACATTTCGAGTGTGGTTATTCATTCTTATACCTTTGAATGGTATCTTGAAACATCCCAAGTCCACCTTTGCAACAGTCTTACTGAACACCTTGCCCTCTAGGCGGACACAGGCTTGCATGTCCGCCAACGACACGGCAATGTTGTACAGCTCAACACACAACTCGGCACCTAATTTGTTTTCGCCCAGTTTCACGCAGACTGGACCTGGATTTTTGACTGTTGAGGGAAAAATACATCATCAATTGCATTCTTAGTTGTAGGCGATCTCTAGGTCGAGTTGGTCTTCACGGAAAGAAAAAGCAACTTGTTTCTGAAACTGCTCTGACGTGGTGGCTTCATTAATGGTTCAGAAGACCCGTCCTTGAACTAAAAACTTTACTTGGCAAAAGTCACATCGTGGTAGTTTAATAAACTTTCGGAATTTAAATTCTTTTCAATCTCACTTTACCAAGAATGAAAACCCATTACACCAAAAAGTATTAATCCCAAACTTGCTCGTGATTTTCAATGGATTGGTTGTTTGATTTTGATAATGGCACTCACTTGACACCGTTTTGTCGAAGAGGACTTTTCCACCCACAGAGAGACTCAACTTTACACCAAGCTGCTCGGAGAGGAATGTTACGTTCACACAAGCTGTACAAATGGGGAATTATCAAAATTGTAATTTAAAAACTTTCGCACACTTTATTTTATTTTATATTTTATTGGCAGGTACTTTGCCGTTATCATTCACTTTTGCATGTTATACTCAATCAACGTTTCAATGACTGAATTGTCCACTCTCTTGATATCAAAATCAAATTTCTATATAATCCTACCTTTGGAATTAATGCCCACTTCCTTGATCTTAATTCGCTTACAACATCCACATGTCTTATCTGAACATGCACAAGACGAGGCGTCATTCAACTGCATGCTATTCATCAAGTTTGTCCAGTCCAGTGCCTGGCCTGCTCCCAGCAACTCTGATGCTGCATTAAACAAAATACAAAATAGGATTGGGTATCATAATGAACCACAACCAAACAATGTTGGCCGTGAGATCATCTCGCACAACTAAGCAATGGTTAGTTTGCACAAACGTTTGTATTTAAAAGTTATATCTAATGAAATGGTTTAGGCCTAGCACCAGGGTGTGTGCCTTTATTTTATTATCACCAACTTGTGTAACGACTAAATGCACGTGGTTAGGCCGAAAGTGTTGCGTTCTACTCCAATTAGTTCAGATCATTACCTATTAAGTGTAACATTTTATACAAATTTCGAGTGTGGTTATTCATTCTTATACCTTTGAATGGTATCTTGAAACATCCCAAGTCCACCTTTGCAACAGTCTTACTGAACACCTTGCCCTCTAGGCGGACACAGGCTTGCATGTCCGCCAACGACACGGCAATGTTGTACAGCTCAACACACAACTCGGCACCGAGTTTGTTTTCGCCCAGTTTCACGCAGACTGGACCTGGATTTTTGACTGTTGGGGGAAAAACACATCATAAATTGCATTCTTAGTTGTAGGCGATCTCTAGGTCGAGTTGGTCTTCACGGAAAGAAAAAGCAACTTGTTTCTGAAACTGCTCTGACGTGGTGACTTCATCAATGTCTCAGAAGACCCGTCCTTGAACTAAAAACTATACTTGGCAAAAGTCACATCGTGGTAGTTAAATAAACTTTTGGAATTTAAATTCTTTTCAATCTAACTTTACCAAGAATGAAAACCCATTACACCAAAAAGTATTAATCCCAAACGATCGTGATTTTCAATGGATTGGTTGTTTGATTTTGATAATGGCACTCACTTGACACCGTTTTGTCGAAGAGGACTTTTCCACCCACAGAGAGACTCAACTTTACACCAAGCTGCTCGGAGAGGAATGTTACGTTCACACAAGCTGTACAAATGGGGAATAATCAAAATTGTAATTTAAAAACTTTCGCACACTTTATTTTATTTTATATTTTATTGGCAGGTACTTTGCCGTTATCATTCACTTTTGCATGTTATACTCAATCAACGTTTCAATGACTGAATTGTCCACTCTCTTGATATCAAAATCAAATTTCTATATAATCCTACCTTTGGAATTAATGCCCACTTCCTTGATCTTAATTCGCTTACAACATCCACATGTCTTATCTGAACATGCACAAGACGAGGCGTCTTTCAATTGTATGTTGTTCAGCAAATTCACCCAGTCGACGACCCTATTGGGCTCCAGGGGCCCTATATCTGGGGAAGTATAAATAACGAATATTCGATCAATACAAGTGGCTGAGAGGTTACGAGACTGGCAAGACTTACTAATGACCGACTAAAAATATTGTAGTTAAAACAACACTTATTAGTTACTTGAGACATGGTTTTGACTAAGTTACATCAAAATCATGTCTGATTTGATTAATTAGTGTTGTTTGACTAAAATATTTTTACATAGGTTTGTTCTACCCCCCCCCCCCCCCCCCCATGGTTTGAATAAGGATGATGCGGACATGAGATAACTGTTAGTTAATTTTACGTAAATGTTTGCAATTAAGGGTACAAATCGCATTATTTATGTGAATATTAATTATACATAAAATATCTAGGAATATATAGGCACAAATCGTGAATATTCATATTTATTAATGTGATTATTCACGAATTGGGACACAAAAGGTGAACATTTCTGGGAATTTTTATGTAAATATTTGCTATTAGGGAATAAAGCGTGAATATTTACGTGACTATTTACACGAGAGAGCAGTGATCTTGCGAGAGCAGTACTGATCGAGGAAACCTGAATTATTATGACACCGCCTCAACTCGACTATCTCACCGCGGCAGACCATTACAGGCAGTGGACACTATTGGCAATTACTCAAATTAATTATTAGAATAAAATCTTACTTGGTGACGAGTAATGGGGAGAGGTTGATGGTTTAAAACATTGTGAGAAACGGCTCCCTCTGAAGTGACATGTTTTCGAGAAAGAAGTAATTTTCCACGAACTTGATTTCGAGACCTCAGATTTAGAATTTGAGGTCTCGAAATCAAGCATCTGAAAGCACACAACCTCAATTCAATCAATTGAATTCAATTCAATTGTTGTTGTTTTTCAATTCAATTGTTTTATTGTCACACATATATACATATACAGTGAAATTCACTTCGGTTTGCGAGTCTAAAAATATCGTGTGACAAGGGTGTTTTTCTTTCATTATTATCTCGCAACTTAATTCGATGACCGATAGAGCTCAAATTTTCACAAGTTTCTTATTTTATGTATGTTGAGATACAGCAGGTAAAGTGAGAAGACTCGTCTTTGACAATTACCAAGTGTCCTGTGTCTTTAAATTGGAACGTCAATCTGCGAACAAATTTCACGACTTTTTCCTGTACGGTTTATTAGCGGTGAATGTTTTCCCCGAGGGGACTCATCCTGTGGGTGGACCATTGGAGGAAGTCGCATCCTGCATTGCACATGACATCTAATATCAAATTGTGCAGCTTGCCCATGAAATTTGCAGTGCTATTAATAAGCCTATTTTAATTTGGTGTGTCCCTTCTAGGTCCATTATTCCACCGCTATACTTCGGACTTCGTCAAATGCACTGGACACTATAGGTTTCCTCGGTCAATTTCGGCAAATGAGCAGCCAATTTAACCACCAAGCTATTCTATTTCGCGCGAAATCGAATGCTACTCCAAAGGGTAGTTCGATTTCGTTTTATGATTAGTCAGAATGTAATGCTGCGTCATTCGATTTAACAAAATAATCATTCAATTTAACAATTCATCAAAGCAGCATTCAAATTTGCACACGCTTCCTGAGGCGTGTGTGTCACGAAAAAGAATGACGATACGCTAAATTGAACAGAGTGTTAAAGGAATTTGACTCGACTCAAAACGAATTTGAATGGCCGAATTCTGAATTTGAAACACAGTAACAACCGAAGAGCCGAAACAGCTTTAATTGGAACGCATGAAACTGAAACTGACTGCTCATTTACTGAATTTGACCGAGAAAACCTTTAGCGTATCGTCATTCTTTTTCCTGACACCCGCGCCTCAAGAAGCGTCTGCAAATTTGAATTCTGCTTTGACGATTTCTTAAATTGAATGACTATTTTGTTAAATCGAATGACGCAACATTACATTCTGACTAATAATAAAACGAAATCGAATTACCCTTTTCAGTAGCATTCTATTTTCGCGCGAAATAGAATAGCTTGGTGGTTAAATTGGCTGCTCATTGACCAAGAAAACCTATATTTTGGTACTTAATGAAAATAATTGTAAGCATAAAAAAACTTACTTGGTAACAAGCAATGGAGAGCTGTTGATGTAGTATAAAACATTGTGAGAAACGGCTCCCTCTAAAGTAACGTAGTTTTTGAGAAAGAGGTAATTTCTCACTCGAATTTGTTTGACTAAACTATTTGAACTGAATTCGAGCCCTTAGTTTGGGTTTCGATAATTCAAGTATCTGAAAGCACACAACTTTTGCGACAAGGGTGTTTTTACTTCTAATATTAATCTCTCGCAACATCGATGACAATATTGAGTTCAAATTTTCGCAGATTTGTTATTTGATGCATTATGTTGGGATACGGCAGTGAGTAAAGGTGTCGTGCCTGTCATGTGTTAGAATCATCATATAATACGACCAGTATTTCTTCCGAACGGAGACCATTGCACGGAGCCCAGACAGGGACCGATAAAGAAACCAAATAACAGGTAACAATTAAAAAGGACAGGTACCTCATCCTCTAATATTAGATCGTCCCCTCGAACTATTAACCGAAAAATATTTCAAGGGAACGGAATTGGAACGGAGTAGGCCTACAGTATCTCTATTTCGAGTTTTAATTAATTGTCTACCTAGTTTAGTTTTTTTTTTTGTAAGCTTTTATTTTTTATTTTTTTACTTTTAGATAGAGGCTGAAAACCTTCGTAAACACAAGGACGTCTGTTATTATTTTAGAAAATTAAGAAACTTTACCATTTTGATACATCACCCGAACTGCCGACTCGTCTTTCGGAATCTGCAATAACGGCACTGCAGTTACGTAAGTTACACACTGCGCGCAAATCACAGCGGCCAATACTGTCATCATTGGTGCAAACGACATGATGCTTGATTCACCAACACCAATTGTTTCTTTAAGATTCAACTGCTTTCTGGTCACTCCGGTGAGAACGAAGACTTGTGGTGATCAAGCCGTTAATATTTGTCGCTGTGAAATGAGATCGAAGGCAGGTGTGGAGCTGTATTTATACAACTTCTGTCTAGTTGTTTACGTCATGCGGTTTCGTAATCGCGCCCCTTGGAACAAGGAAGTGAAATTGAAACATCTAATATGTTTTAGCAAGTTTTCCAATCTAGGCCTCGCACATTGTTAGTTTTGTATTTACTTTATCGGCATGCTCATGATAATTAATACATTTTAAATGTCAATGTTATTGTAGAACAACGTTTGTAGTCTTTAATTATTCATAATATCAAATGCCACAAGAAGTCATAACGAATTCCAAGGTTTTAAAGAGAACAACTGTGGCTGGAACCAGATAAAAGGTGAAACATGACCGCAATTACCCACTAGATTCATTTTACCTTGCCTGGATTCTTTGAACACGAAGGCCTGAGTGCGTTTCCTGGTTCAGTCACCTTCTAGCTGAATCAAATTACCTATACTCCTGCAGTGGCGTTACTCTAGAGGGGCACGTGTATCTAGCACCCCCCCCCCCCCAGCAATCGTTCCCCTCCCTTAAAAAAGCCACGCCTAAACCAACTAAAACACAAAGAACAATATAAAACAGTCAAAACATAAAGAAAGAAAGAAAGAAAGAAAGAAAGAAACAAAGAAACAAAGAAAGAAAGAAACAAACAAACAAACAAACAAACAAACAAACAAACAAACAAACAAACAAACAAACAAACATCCCCAACACCCCAAACAAAACGAAATCAAAGAAAACACATTGAAAAACGCGCACACACACACAGAGTTTAAACTTGATTTTTGTACTACTACCAGAGTAAATCGATTACTTCTTCCCATTGACAATGTATTTGTTGCCCATTTCAGCATTTAACAAATCGTATAACGTCCTGGTCTACCAAAAGCGCTAAAAATTGTATTTCTTAAGAGAAATGTAAACAGGAACAACGGCTTTAATTGGTCATAAGTGCCCCACAGAAAAATGGCGCACTGACTGTGTTCCATCGAGCTTGATATGGTTCTACCACGGTCAACATGTTTGGGCTCAATAATAATAATATATTTCATTATGTGAGAACAAGAGCTAGCCACAATTATTCAATTTCGTAAACTAATGAATCCAAGTGTTGCATTCAAATCTAAAATCTATGTTGAGTGAGTTCTGACTAATGACCCCTTATTTTTAAGCTTGTAGTTAAAGGCAGTGGACACTATTGGTAATAACTCAAAATTATTATTAGCATAAAACTTCACTTGGCAACGAGTAATGGGGGCTGTTGGTAGTATGAAACATTGTGAGAAACGGCTCCCTCTGAAGTGACGTAGTTTTCGAGAAAGAAGTAATTTTCCGCGAATTTGATTTCGAGACCTCAGATTTAGAATTTGAGGTCTCGAAATCAAGCATTTGAAAGCACACAACTTCGTGTTACAAGGTGTAATTGTTTCTTTCATTATTATCTCGCAACTTCGATGACAAATTGAGATCAAATTTTCACAGGTTTGTTATTTTATGCATATGTTGAGATACACCAAGTGAGAAGACTGATCTTTGACAATTACCAACAGTGTCCAGGGTCTTTAACAATAGTCCGAACATTAGCAAAACTAAGGACACATTTATCGGGTCCAGGCTTTAACTTAAAGGAACACGTTGCCTTGGATCGGACGAGTTAGTCTATAAAAAGCGTTTGAAACCGTTTGTTATGCAATGTTTATGATTAGAAAGATGTTTTAAAAGTAGAATATAATGTTCCACACAAGTATCACTCAACATTGCACGGTTTTCTTTTTACGTCGCGAACTATCACGGTCGGCCATTAATTTATGACTCCCATAAATGGCCGACCGTGTTATTGGACGATGTAAAAAGAAAACCACGCAATTTCGAGGCATATTTGTGTAGATCATTGTATTCTACTTTTACATCATCTTTCTAACCATATGCATTTTATAACAAACGGTCACAAAACGCTTTTCAAAGACCAACTCGACCGATCCAAGGCAACGTGTTCCTGTAAGGAGCAATGTCACGACTAAAACGAAACTCAGGATGTATAAAGGTGAAATCTAATAACGCGGAAACGCATCTTATTACTGAAGTACGTGCCAATAAAAGGTAAGACAATATTCCAAACCAACCAACCAACCCTTCAAAGTCGGCGAGGTGATGTGACCGGAAATTCAACTTTTCCCCCTAATACTTCAAATGACAATTTAAGTTTTTCCCAAATCCAAAAGACCCACATTATACAGTTCAAATTGAAGGCTTTTTGTTTTCATTTCCCTCATCACTTATGCCTCTAATTAAGTTGCACCTCAGAAAAATCTAGAATACAAAATTTTCCGGTGAGCTTGCAGGTCCCGGACGCCACGCCGTAATGGTTTCGCGCACCGCGCTCATACACCGCTGTGAGGAACCCAAATTATGGCACCCAACTCTTGAGCTATGTGCACTGGACCCCTAACAACAACACATCCCTTTAATTAGGAGCAGATCCAACCTCAACCCTAACCTTAACCATATTTGTTGCTGGACTTTGCCGGGAAAACATACCCAATCTTTTTAGGGCAAAATATGAAGCCTGTAATTTTAAATAATAACAATAATAACACAGCATTTGTAAAGCGCACTTTGTCTGTGTGACATTCAAAGGCGATTTATATGAATTTTCAGTCATAACTATGATAAGTCATATTAATTTGTTCCTTTTTTCTTGTCCTCAATGTCCCTTAAATGTTTCCGTAAAGCAGCATTTTAAAATCTTCAGTTTATTACACTAGATTTGGTTTATCTCTATTTATATAGGCTACACAAAGAAGACAGTTGATTGCCTTGGCTCTCATGCTTAAAAGTACATAAAATATGAAACATAAATCATTTATCTTTCGACCACTAACTAACGTGTTTTTAGGACCAGTGTTCACAACTTTTGCGTCCGAGCTACGCTGCAGCCCCAAAACGCTGTTCAAATATAAATGTATGTGTTCAGACATTTCCCTTTATTCAATAATTGACAGATTTTGAAAACTTGTTTGTGTATTCAAATTGCCTTGTTTGTAAATAATTACATGCCGGCCCACGTTTTTGTCAGCATCTCTCCTGTGACAGGAGCGACAGACGAACATGGCACATTACAAATGATTACTATTATCATCTAGTAGCGTTTGAATGTGTAGTCTGTCAGGTACCACGCGACATACAAATGTTCATTCTCAACACCCTTTAGACAAAATAAAACCCTTTCTACAGAATGTTGTACAAATTGAAATGGCCAAACAAACAAACAAACAAACAAAGCGCGCAAACACCCAAACAAACAATCAAACAGATGTTTTGATCATTATACTCTGATTACATCAGATTCAGAAATTATAAATATACATATTTTTTCTGAACTATAACACAATTTTGCCATAAGTTACTTACTTCTTTCAATAGTTTTATATATAAAAATAAAAAATAAATTCATATACTAGTCTTTAATTTGTTTTTCTAACTATAATTAAGAGCAGTAATTTTACACAAACTTTCAAAAAAGCCTAAAAAGTCTAAAAAACAAGTTAACATTGTTTTATATTTTTATACTAAATGTTGTTATGTAACACAAAGTAAATAATGTAAACAAATGTAGAGTAAAGACAGATTAAAAAGCATGTAGTATCCGCATGGATGTATGACTGGAACAAGAACCCTAACACCTCCCCAACCAACCCCTATTCTCTATTTGGGAGGCTAGGTGGCAGCAGACTCACAAGGTAAATTCATTGTTCCAAGAATTTTCACAGTAATTACAAACAATATTTGTGTAAATAATAATTTGCGAGATAATAATGGAAGAAAAAACACCCTTTTCACACGAAATGTGTGCTTTCAGATGCTTGACTTCGGGACCTCAAAATCTAATACTCAGGTCTCAAAATCAAATTCATGGAAAATTACTTCTTTCTGGAAAACTATTCTACTTCAGACAGAGGGAGCCGTTTCTCAAAATGTTTTATTCTATGAACAGCTCTCCATTGCTTGTTATCAAGTAAGTTTTTATGCTAACAATTCAATTATTTTGATTAATTACCAAAAGTGTCCAGTGCCCTTAAAGGCAGTGGACACTGTTGGTAATAACTCAAAATAATTATCATAAAACCTTTCTTGATTACAAGTAATGGGGAGAGGTTGTATTGAAAGTATAACACATTGTGAGAAACAACTCCCAGTGAAGTGCAAGTCTTCGAGAAAGAAGTAATTTTCCACTGATTTGATTTCGAGACCTCAGATTTAGAATTTGAGGTCTCGAAATCAAGCATCTGAAAGCACCCAACTTTGTAAGACCATGGTGCGACAAAGGTGTTTTTTTTTTCTTTCATTAATATCTCGCCACTTCGACGACCGATTGAGCTCAAATTTTCACAGGTTTGTTATTTTATGCATATGTTGAGATACACCAACTGTGAAGACTAGTCTTTGACAACTACCAATAGTGTCCAGTGTCTTAAACCTTGCATCTCTGCTGCCACCTTGTGGTCCAAAGTCCCCTATACACCAAAACATGTTCATGAAGTGCACTTGGAAAGAGAAGTGACTGGTCCTTCAACTTTGAATGATGTACTAAGCACATTAGAGCCAACTTGTCGCTTTTGTCCCGGTTGTTGACCGCCAGCATACACAGTGAATAGGCCAGGTTCAAGTACCAGGCTAGAAACCAACTTTACATAAGAATAGAAGAAATGTATTGACAGAAATAGAAGGGACCTGTGGGATATGTTTTTTATGTTCAACAACGACCCCTTATTTTTAAGCTTGTAGTTAAAGGCAGTGGACACTATTGGTAATAACTCAAAATTATTATTAGCATAAAACCTCACTTGGCAACGAGTAATGGGGGCTGTTGGTAGTATGAAACATTGTGAGAAACGGCTCCCTCTGAAGTGACGTAGTTTTCGAGAAAGAAGTAATTTTCCGCGAATTTGATTTCGAGACCTCAGATTTAGAATTTGAGGTCTCGAAATCAAGCATTTGAAAGAACACAACTTCGTGTTACGAGTAGCCTTGATCAAGGCTGTTGACGTACTGTTCCCCGGCCCGGTTCGCTGCACACGCATGCAGTGCATACACAAATGTACATTACCATACATTGTACAGCGAGAACAGTATAGCGTAGTCGTGAGTACGGTCGTGTCTTTCTACTTTCAACCTCGCACACGTGGCTACTTAGGAAGTACCCATGTACCGTAAGTGTACCGTATACAGATGGTACATGTACATGTACAGTACGTATGTGTGTACATACGCTGTATACGTATTATATGCACTGTGTTATGTATGGGGGTGCACTGGTGGAATTCAGTGATGGGGACTGGGATTTTGCAGATCGCGGCTGGCTGTAGCGCCTTGATCAAGGCTATGTTACGAGGTGTAATTGTTTCTTTCATTATTATCTCGCAACTTCGATGACAAATTGAGATGTTCACAGGTTTGTTATTTTATGCATATGTTGAGATACAACAAGTGAGAAGACTGATCTTTGACAATTACCAATAGTGTCCAGGGTCTTTAACAACAGTCCGAACATTAGCAAAACTAAGGACACATTTATCGGGTCCAGGCTTTAACTTAAAGGAACACGTTGCCTTGGATCGGACGAGTTAGTCTATAAAAAGCGTTTGAAACCGTTGGTTATGAAATGTATATGATTAGAAAGATGTTTTAAAAGTAGAATATAATGTTCCACACAAGTATCACTCAACATTGCACGGTTTTCTTTTTACGTCCATTAATTTATGACTCCCATAAATGGCCGACCGTGTTATTGGACGATGTAAAAAGAAAACCACGCAATTTCGAGGCATATTTGTGTAGATCATTGTATTCTACTTTTACATCATCTTTCTAACCATATGCATTTTATAACAAACGGTCACAAAACGCTTTTCAAAGACCAACTCGACCGATCCAAGGCAACGTGTTCCTGTAAAGGGTGACAAAGCAAAAGGAGCAATGTCACGACTAAAACGAAACTCAGGATGTATAAAGGTGAAATCTAATAACGCGGAAACGCATCTTATTACTGAAGTACGTGCCAATAAAAGTTAAAAAAATATTCCAAACCAACCAACCAACCCTTCAAAGTCGGCGAGGTGATGTGACCGGAAATTCAACTTTTCCCCCTGATACTTCAAATGACAATTTAAGTTTTTCCCAAATCCAAAAGACCTACATTCTACAGTGCAAATTGAAGGCTTTTTGTTTTCATTTCCCTCATCACTTATGCCTCTAATTAAGTTGAACCTCAGAAAAATCTAGAATACAAAATTTTCCGGTGAGCTTGCAGGTCCCGGCACCACGCCGTAAAGGTTTCGCGCACCGCGCTCATACACCACTGTGAGGACCGATTGAGCTCAAATTTTCACAGGTTTGTTAGTTTATGCATATGTTGAGATACACCAACTGTGAAGACTAGTCTTTGACAACTACCAATAGTGTCCAGTGTCTTAAACCTTGCATCTCTGCTGCCACCTTGTGGTCCAAAGTCCCCTATACACCAAAACATGTTCATGAAGTGCACTTGGAAAGAGAAGTGACTGGTCCTTCAACTTTGAATGATGTACTAAGCACATTAGAGCCAACTTGTCGCTTTTGTCCCGGTTGTTGACCGCCAGCATACACAGTGAATAGGCCAGGTTCAAGTACCAGGCTATCTTTGTAAACTGCCCTTACACGGACTGGAATTGTCAGTTCTATGGTTATTTGGTTTTTCACTGTTGTTTTCCGACGTGCAAAAGCAGCAAGCTGCAGCTTGGGTACGATTACTGAGGAGTTATGCCACTGTATGTAGACTTCAATAGTCTGAAAAGAGAAAAAGAAAAAAATAAGAAATGTTTAATTTGCTAAAGAATATTGATGATGGTTTTCCCTTACGCTGATGTGTGTTAGCACTGTATACTTAGTACTTTCCCCGAGTTCTGTGAAGAAAACAAATCACAGGCATATTACTCGGGTGGGATTCAAACCCACAAACTTTGCATCTAGAGCAGTGTCTTACCAACTAGACTACCAAGGTTGCCCGGTAGCTAGAGGCACTTTGAATCCTATATTTTAGCAGCGAATACAACAACAGTTAAAGAGATGTTAGATTTGCATTGGGGATTAAGAATAAAATTCTTTATAATAATATTATTAGCTTTGGTTTTTACCCTTACACTGATGTGTGTTACAGTGTTAGAACTGTATACTCAGTAATATGCCTGTGGTATGGGGGTTCTTTTGTCAAAGAACCGGGGAAAGTATGATTATTGTCCTAGCAGATAATGGTGACAATAAACTCAAATGCATTGTGGTGGTGGGCAGCGCACATAGATTGGGCCAATGTGGTGTACCAACTGCATGAGGTATTTTGATTTTTAACAATATATTCTAATGCCTTCAGAAGAAACAATCAAATGAGTAACTAGAATTTTTACTCATACTGTTTAACGGGATACAACAATAAAAAATGACAAGTGAGAAAGAGAAGGTGATAGTTTACATACCTCATCAGCATCATATTTGCCGATATTCATCAAAGTGACATTGACTGACACATCATCACATGGACCAATAGTCTCTGGTGTTAAGGTCAAATCAATGTACTTGAACTGTGTGTAAGATAGACCATACCCAAATGGGTACAATGGGCTCTCTGAGGAATAGCGGTAGGTGCGATTTGCCATACTATAGTCTGTCATGGGAGGTACCTGGGTTAGAAATCAAAATACTGGTTTCAACACCTTAGCAATGATATGGGCGGAAAATATTAAGACTAATGGACATCAGAACTTAAGAAATAAAATAAAAGGAAATATCAGAGCTTTTAAAATGTAACAAAGATCAAATGACATCAGAGCTTGTGAAATAAAACATATACAAAATGACATAAGAACTTAATTTGAAACAAAACAAAGCACAATACACCAGAATAAAAAAAAATAAAAAAAATGCCAAATGCCATCAAAACTTAAGCAATAAAACGAAGACCAAGACATCAGAACTTAAACAAAGACCAATGGCATCAGAACCTAAGAAATAAAACCAAGACTGAATAACATCTGAACTTCAGTAGTAAATATAAAGATCAAATTACAACAGTAAGGAGTATTATTCTGCTTTTAAGTTCTAAATGCAAACAGTCAAGGGCTATAACAAAAAATTATTTTTTAAACACAAGCAAGGGAATGAAACAAGTTAAATTGAAATGTGCTGCTGAGTCTTTTGAAGTCTATGGCATAATGGAAGCCAGTTGTGAGTAGCCCAAGAGACGCATGAGAGAGCTCCAAACAAAAATAACTTAAGACTCTGGGCAAGGCGTTAACTTCCATTATAACTTTGATGTTGAACCCTACCTGATCCATTCTAGTAGGCCATGTGAATGGTAATCTTCCTGCAGGGCTGGCTAGGGTAGTGCTTCCATCATTGCTAAGAAGAGCTCTGAGTGCTACACCTGTTGCCTGTCCAGGGAAGAAACACTCTATTATAACAGGTACCCCAGGGTTAGCATCAGCCCATCGGATGTCTAATGGCCCAGCATTAAAGAGGAGGAGAACAACTGGCTTCCCTGATGCTGATGAAGAAACATTGTTAACAGATTCACAGGTTAATTATCAAGCATGAGTTCTCTTTTTAGGCACTGGACACTTTTGGTAATTACTCAAAATAATTGTTAGCATAACAACTTACTTGGTAACGATCAGTGGAAACAATGATGGTATAAAACATTTTGAGAAAAGGCTCCCTCTGAAGTAACATAGTTTTGAGAAAGAAGTAATTTCTCACTCAAAATATAAATGACTTCAGCTGAAGCCATTTATTATGCATCTGCAAGCACAAAAAGTAATGAAACAAGGTTGTTTTTTCTTTCTCTTGCAAATTCGATGGGAAATTTGTTGGGAAATACCTAGTGATCTTTAACAATTACACAAAATGTGTCCAGTGCTATAAACATGAGAAGGTGTTATTCATCACTTTAGGATCTATCCAAAGATCATTTTGGGTTTTTAAGTAAAACAAAAACAACTTTGCTTTCAACTCATAAAATAACTTTTGAAAACATCTCATCAAACCTCACCCTCCAAAAACAATAGTGGGGACTTTTGACCCTGGCCCTCAACCTTAGTGTGTAATTCTTGATTACTGCTTCCTTTTTTAGCAGCTGCAATTTAATAGAAAAAAAATTATCCAACTAGTTTGTGGTTCATCACGGAGTGGGCAAACTGAACATCTAGAAAACTAAATGCAGTTGTCCATTTGAGTTACTTTCATCCTAAAAGTATAATAAAATTATAAGATTATTTATTAAGAACATTCACTTCTTCCTCTCTGGAAATTTCATAAAGAAGATGGGCTCAACAAACAATTTATGTCTTAGTAATAACCATCATACCATATTTGACAGCATCTTGAAGAAGTTGAAGCTGATGACCAGGTAGAGACATACTTCTTCTATCATTACCCTCACTTTCAACACTTACCCCTTCAAATGGTAAGAAACAATGAGAAACAATAAGAACATTTTCTTTAACACTATTCCTCCAATATTGAAGATCATGACAGAAGTACTAAAGAGGAAAGTCACATCACAAAATGAGAAGTATAAAAGTAGCACTAGGATATCATCAATGTAGTACTAGATTTGACTTTCCTTTCTTTTCTACGAGGTATCTCCCAACTCACAAGTCCAGACAGCCACTTCAAGGAAAGGGCTACACTTTACTGCTTTGGGATGTCGACCCATGCAGATTGAATGTCAGTAGGGCCATGCTGCCACCTTCTCCTACCTAGTGCTGAAACAGGATTACCCCCCTCATCACAGTCCGTAAAGATTTAGGCATGGGTATCATCCACTAGGAGCCTGGTTGGCAGAGCAGAGTGACTACCTTCGCAACTTCTTTTGATGTGTCATTCAAAACACATACAATAAATCAAAATTTGTCTACTTTAATCATATACTGAGGACCATTTAGAAAATAAGTTTATGAACTACATTTTACCCAGTATAGCCAAAGAAAATCCATAAAAAAAAATTTTTTTATTCAATCGAATTTTAGTGCAAATTTGACCTTAAAAAACAAAAACATTACTAACCTGTACCTAGACAGACTACAATCAAATCTGCACCAGCTACTGCGTTCATTATATCTAAGTGGTTGTAAGTGTCACATATTGGATCGTTACATCCTGCAGCGTATTGGTTTACTTGAGCAAGATTCTTCAGACCAGTCCTTGGAGTTGTTATAAACTTGGGATCAGTCATAGGTTTATAACTACCCATTATTTCTTGAGGAGAATCTGCAAATGGACCCACTACCTGTTGTTAAGAGAGAATAAAAATGGGGAAAACAAATATTGAAAATCTTTGTGGGTTGTTCTTTTAACAAATAAAAGGATTTGAAAGTGTGCAAGGTGGGAAAACTAAGGTTTGGGTTGAATCCATGTTATATCTTTAATGAGCCGAGGTGGTTCTGAAAAGAACCAGTTAGTGTAACGACTAAACATTTCAATTGGATCAGGTCATGACCTGATCGTCTTCAGAAAAAAAGTACTGTGGGGGATTATTCACTAGATGAAGCATGAAGACTGGAAACTAGACCAGGATCCCCTTGAACAATGCTTCGATCCTGCTGCAACTCAAGTCATCAGTAATCTCATTTTGGAGGTGCAACTACAGTCAACTCTCTTTGTAACAAGATCGCTGGGATTGGCCAATTCCCTCTTTATAACAGGAACGTTGTTATAAGAGGACAGCAATACAAAAAACAGAGAGAAGAAAATATTCATTACTTCTAATGTAGTCTTTATAAGCAGAACCCTCTTTATAACAGTGGGCTTTTCAACAAGGGTTGACACTGCATCTTTGTAGCTAAAAACAACTTACAGCTAATGTATGGATTTTGCCAACTGGTAGAACACCTCCCTCATTCTTCAGCAAGACAAATGACTTTATAGCAGCCGTAATTGCTACATTCCTGTGAGGTTCAGACTCCACAATATCCTTAGCATCGAAACCAGCATAAGGATTCATTGCAGGAGGGTCAAACTCCCCCAATCTCAATCTGGTGTAGAAGAGAGGTCTGACCAAGGCCCTGAGCTCTGTCTCAGCCACCAGGCCTAGCTGTAATGCCTTAGTGAGATTGGTATACACATTATGAGCTGAGTAACATAACTCCAGGTTACATCCTGCTTTGACTGCGGCTACTGCAGTCTCTAGAGCAGTCTGTGTGTACTTATGCTTTGTCAGGACATACTCCACTGCTTTCTGATCGCTGACTACGTATCCTTGGAATCCAAACTCAGTGCGGAGGATGTCAGTAAGAAACCTCTTGTTAACACATGAAGGAACACCATTAATACTGTCAACAAAAAGAAACATTAGCCAAGGGTCAGGGCAGAAAAAACATTATTATGGAACTGTACATATTTCAAATCAAAATAAATGCACAAACTGCAGTTGCATACAGTTATTGCTGCATCCACGCATCTGACAGCCGATGATGTGCAAGTTGATCATGCTCCTCATTCACAGAGCTATGTACTGTGTGAATCACATAATGTGCAACACGGCTTTCATACTTGCACTTGTGCGATTTGGGATACGATCATATTCATGCTTGTATTTTGTCAATTCATACATTATAACAGGGCAGAGCTTATTAAAACGTATATTCGGAAGTGAACTGAGAAAGCTCTATTACATACACACTATTATGAGTACACTGCGAGACCCAAAGACTGATATCTCTTACACACTTTAACAATGAGTACACTCAGAAACCCTTAATCAAACCAACCCAACTGACAATCTCACCTATTATAGCTACACATGATACCATAAGATCCTGCCTTCACACACTCACGAAATGCTGGAAGATATGTCATATAGAGATCCTCATCTGTTACCTGTTAAGTCGAAACAATGAACAAGACGAAAGTTTAACATTTAGATGACAAGTTTCCCCCAAAATACAGTCAAACTTTGCACCTGGAAAACCCAATGCCCTTATTACATTGCATGCATGAACAAAATTGTGGTAAACTCATATTATGTTTGTTATCCTGGCATGCAATTTGGTTTGCTCCTTCAAACAAATTAGGAACATTATATCAAGTGTAAGGGCAGACCTACATGTACATGTGCCGGCTCTAATAGACTTTTGAGGCGTTAAGTTTTCCCGATCTTTCTACGGGCAAAAAAATAAGAAAACAGACTACAGTAGGAAGAATAGGCTTGCTCTAAGATGGCGGTAAGATGTCGTCAATGCAGTTTAATATCACACTTTGGTGGCAATGTTGCTATGGATCCACCAATACTTGAAGATAAGTAGTGTATGCAGGAACTCCAACGGCAACTATAGCTTTAAAAGGTACTGGACACTATTGGTTATTACTCAAAACAAATGTTTGCTTAAAAAATTACTTGGAAACAAGTAATGGAGAGCTGTTGACAGTATAAAACATTGTAAGGGCTTCCTCTGAAGTAATGTAGTTTTTGAGAAAGTAGTAATTTCTCACTCAAATAGTAAAAGACTTTGACAGCTGAAGTTTTCTTTTATGCATCTGAAAGCACACAAATTTGTGCAACAAGGGTGTTTTTTCTTTCGTTATTCTCATGCAACTTCGATGACAAAATGAGTTAAAATTTTCACATTGTTATTTTATGCATGTTTGGATGGATACACCAAGTGAGAATACTGGTCTTTGACAATTAAATGTGTCCAGTGCCCAACTATTTGGACATAACCATTGCTTTGTCCTTCGGATGGGACGTAAAGCCGTTGGTCCCATGTGTTGTGTAAACGCATGTAAAATAACCCAGTGCACTTATCGAAAAGAGAAGGGGTTCGCCCCGGTGTTCCTGGCTGGACTGGCAGCATATTGCGCCACAGCACCTTGTAAACCATTACATAGTGCTTAAGGATTAGGTCTTAATACCTGGCGCTTTGTATCCTTTGGCAAAAGGCGCATTATAAATACGGTTATTATTATTATTATTACTATTAGTTATCAAATAACTTTTGAACAAGCCAACACTTTCGTACCATAGCATTGAATGTGAATCTTGATGAAGGGATATCTTCTGGCCCACTGTGTACATCAAAGTGTTTACATCCAGCACTAGTGCGTAGTATCCTCTCATCTGTGCCTCGTAGTCCATTAATAAATGCCTTGGCTGCTACTCCAGTTAAGAATGGATCCTCACCGTATGTTTCCTATAAGTCAGTCAAGAAAAAAATGATGTTGTAAGTTCTGATTCAAATGTTATGAGACATTTCTGTTACAAAATTGTTGTATCATATTTTTGTATGTAAGGCCTATATTACAAACAAGTTTTTCCAGCAAAAATATTTCACTCTTTCATTCTTTAAGATTCTTTTAAGATTCTTATAACAAGATTCTCATAAGATGCAACCTAGTAAGATCTTGAGTAATGAATCGTGTAATGAATCTTATAAGAATCTTATAAGAATCCTAAAAGAATCTTCCAAAACCCTGAGAGCATTCTTATAAGATTCTTATAAGATTCTCATATAAAAATATATGCGAATAAGTAAGATCTTTAAGAATCTTATAAGAACTTGACTATATACTACCGGTACCTGATTACGCCCCCATAGAGGATGTCTCATTATGTTGACTACTGGGCTGAAACAACTTAATCCACCATGATCACTGTAGATACCATGCTGTGTTAAGTTGTTGTACTTGGCTCGGACCTCCTCACTAGTCGCCTTGGCTACTTCATAAATTACGTTCACACTGGAAAAGAGTAAATGTTTAAAAATCAGACAGTGCCAACCATATGATTATGAATCATGAAACAATTATTGTGCTTTACCCTTTAGGGGCCTATTTAGTTCAGGATTTCACAAAGCATGATTCATGTTACGATGAGAGTTGTGAGTTACATGTATTTTACCAGTAGTAATTGGATACTCCTAGAACTATGCGGTTCATCTGCTATCGATGGAGACGATAGCAGAACCTCATAGTTCTAGGACTAGGTGGTAGTAATTGGGGCACTGGCTGCGCTTCTTCAATCTTTTGACATTTTCCATAGTTCAGCCGCAGATATCATGTCAACACAAAAGAAAAAGCTTAAAAGAAGTTCAAGCACCCCAGTTACATGTACTGGGTCTATTATTGACCTCATTGACCATTATTGATTATCATTGTAGATGTGCTTGCTTTTAAAATTTGTTAATCAGGCCTCAGTCATATTAAACAGATTAGCCCAGGTTGGACTCCTCCGTTGCAGGCAACGCGACGTCCTACCAGGCTAAACATATCTGCTTCAATTTTACCGAGTGAAATTGAAATAAAATATTACGAATTGTGAACATGCCAATTGAATTGAAACCGTAAGTCGTAACGCTTACTCAAATGTGGCTGCCAGGCCCAACGCCTGAGGGAAAGATGTTGCATTTCCTGCCTCACCGTCCCCATGAATGCACTCCGTGTTCCAGTTACAGGGACCGATACCTAACCGTGCAATAGCAGGAGCTGGGCCGTTGGGTCCAGCTCCACCACGGGTCAACTGCAGCACGATGTCCGGTACCTCTAGACGGGAAACCAAATCATCCAGTCGCTCCTCCCAAGAAAGTGAAGTATTTCTGAAAGGGAAAGCTGCTGGCGACGATACTGCTCTGAGCAAACATATGATGTTTGATAACCAAAAGATGAAGGGTAGACAGAGGTAACCAGAGTATTTCGCCATATTTTGTCAACTGTTTTCAACAACACCAACAACACCAAGCAGCGCCTTTCCGCATATCTTGCACACTTTTCTTGTTTGCAGACAATGTTTACATTTAGCGCAGTGACGGGTCAAAGGGCAATCAACCCAAAACGCAAGCTATGGACGGCCAAATGAACAAACAACATATAACGCCATTGCAAGCAAGCAACAAACGGAATTGAATTTTAAACTTTAAAACGATTCGAGATTATACAATTAACATAAAATATAAAATAAATAGAACACGTTACCAAGTAGTGTTCCTATTGATCAAACCGAGGTCAGTTTATCATCAGCTAGGCCCATGTGGGTACTTTTTGTAACACAAACACAATGTTTACAGATTTACATGAAACTTCACAGTTTGAAGATAACGATAGTAGAAATTTGGCGTACCTTAAAATAATAGGTTGCTGAGGAGCTGTAGTTTTTGAGAAATGAGTAAAACAATGTCATGAAAATACATGCTAAAACAACTTTCTGATCTCAAGATCACTGAGACGAAATATAATTTTCATGACATTATATTGAGCACAGGAAAAAATCTTGCTTGACAGAAACTGGTTTCCAGCCGAAATTCCATAAATTTGACAATGTTGCAACTAGTGCCCCACTCATTTTTTGCCGCAAAAGTTAGCAAAGAAATTTACTGTTCTCATAACAGCCTCGTGAAAATGGGGGCCTGGGTGCTCATATTAGCGCCAACGGAAACCCTCGTTGCATGTCCGGTCACTGATCGAGACACCTTTGCTTAACCTCTCAAAAATCTCAGTCGTCCCTCAAGGATCTTATGTAACCATAATCCCATGCACTGGGACACCATTATCCCCCATCCCATGGCACAACCTTCCTCCACATATTCTCCCTAAGTCTAAGATGAAATTGCAACTAATTATAAAACAACTACAAACAGATGTTTCATATTTCAGTAAAACGTTTTATTAAGAAAATACAAGTTGCTTCGTTTTAACACCGATGTAAAAAATAAACACTGTGTAACCAAAGAGCCAAAACCAAAAAACAGTTTTTCACTTGTGCATGATGTGCAGGGTACTACAGCACATTACAAGCCAGCTGATATACTTATACACCAATTTGTGACTGATATACTGAACCAAACATTTTATGCTAATTAGAGCAGATGGTCTGGACCCAATGGGAAACTTTAGACTATCTGCCAATCACCAAGAGAGGGCGCTCTTCACCAGGTAATATCAACAACTTAGGAATAGGAGAAGCATCAGTGACGGTCACTGACAGCAATTACCTTGTGTTTTGCGTGTTTTTGATTTTGTATTTAGATTTAGCCAAACTGTATTTGTTTTTCATAACACAATGCCAGCATAAACCAAACTGTTTTGGAACAGGACGTACTGGACACGAGTTCCCCCAAGGATAACAAGTGGTGTGCATGAGTTTTTAGGAGTGTTTCTTCTAGGGTAATTAGCAAAAATTCCAAAATGCTGACCTACCAAAAATTGAGAAGAAATCTGAAGTTTAGTTGTATGACAATGTATCTGATTTAATTTTCAGCAGGCTGAGAGACTTCTAAATATTTTTTGAGTATTTTTGAATTTTTAGCATTTACCATTGTTTGCTATAGGAGTTGTACACACTTACCTGGTAGGTCTGCTGCCCTCTAGTGGCAGAGCTTTCAAAAAGTCTCCCATTTCATTAAGCTTGAGCATAAACATAACAACCTGCTAAGCACAGAAAAATTGTGCCAAACAGAAACTGAGCAAAATATCTAAAACTTTGCATTGTTGCAACTGGTGCCACATTCATGAAATTTGCTAAGCAGCAATTTCTTCTAATCAGCTTTATGAAATTGGGTCCTCATAGGCTGAAACATGTTACCTTTATGAGCAAGAAAATTGCCTAACCGCATCATTCATATCACAATCAGCTTATAGTCTGCAAAATTACTTTAATATATTGTTTACAATAAACCTCAGAGACTGCTTCAATAAAGCTATTAATTTTACCATTAAGTTGCTTTAAAGCCATTGGACACTTTCGGAACAGAAACAAAATAAAAGTGTCCAATGGCTTTAAGTTAAAACGTGTTTTCTCAATTTAAACTAAAGTTAACAATTGAAGTTGAAGGCATACTGTATGATAGTACTTATATTAACTTAGTACCCACAAATATATTCATGATTTTATATCAACCACTTTAAGTATTACACAATTTCAAAGAATATAAAACTCATTTGAAGGATACTACTTTAGTGTTTAGACAGCCATTTTATCTACTCATAATATTATTTAAAAACCTCTCAATACAAAAAAATATAAGTTTTATGACTGTTGCATTTCAAAAGATACATCATGGAGGCAAGAGTGCATACAAGTAAAAATATAAATTCAAGTCAGAATTTGTTTCTGTTGCCTTTTATGCCAATATTATGGTCAGGAGTGGAATGTTTGTGCCTATTACAGAGTCTCTTTGTTACTTCTTTAATAACCTTTGAAAACTTACAATGTCACCGACTGATGCAGTGTAAACTGACATGGGGCATGGATGCCAACGCTACAGTTTTACAATTAGGTTTATTTCAAGCAGACGGTTTTACATTTAACTGTTCTAGAAACTTTTTTTTGTTTTACTTACTTACTGCTTGTTATGCCTCTGTATGCAAGTAGGGCATTTTAGGAAAAAGATATGTTTGACTATCAGATAAAATTAAAATTTATTGTATCAATACAATTTACTATGTTTTTTGTTCACCAATCATTATTAGGCTTACATAATTTAACTAGAAAACAACATTCTTATTGGGTACAGTGAGTACTTTTGTATTTAATTTTTTAAAAATTGCACTGTATAAAGTGAGTTGTTGTTTTAGAGAATGCAATTAAACCAGCTAGTGTCGTGCAAGTCCAGTTTCCATGGTTTGAGCTTATTTATACATTCTTGACAATTTTTTTGTGAGCTGTGAGAATAAACTTATTAAAAACTCGGTATGAGTATGCCCTGCACCAATTAATGGAAATACTTAATATTTATGCTAAGCACAACTTTATGGGCCATCCAGGCTGGTACCATTGATAGGTTTTCCAAACAAAAGCCTCAGTCCTTCACTGTACTTTAACCTAAACCCTCTAAACAAACAGTTAATATAATTATAATAATAAACAATAGAAAAAAATTATTTAATGCTGTTTAAAAACAAAAGTTGTCAGCTTTTCTACAGTGTAAGTGGATACATCTCATTTAAAAAAATTCCAACAATTGTCTGTGTTTACTAAATATACATTGTATCAAATGTTTAAGATATGCTGAAAAAACTTTTCCCCTGTTCTTTAAAGGCAGTGGACAATATTAGTTATTACTCAAAATAGTTGTTAGCATAAAAACTTACTTGGTAAGAAGCAATGGAGAGCTGTTGATGGTATACAAAATTGTGAGAAATGACTCCCTCTGAAGTAATATAGTTTTTGAGAAAGAGCTCATTTCTCACTACAGTATTTGAATCCGAAAAAGCCTTTTGTTAGGCATCTGAAGCACACAATTTTATGCAAAAAGGATGTTTTTTGTTCATTATTCTCTTGCAACTTTGATGACCAAATTGAGTTCAAATTTTCACAGGTTTGTTATTTTATGTATACAGTTGGGATACACCAAGTGAGAATACTGGTCTTTAACAATTACCAAAGGTGTCCACTGCCTTAAATAGTATTCAACTTGACAGCACAAGTCTGATACACCCAAGTACATGTAAATTATTGTGGGCAGGATGCCAAATCTGTGTCTTGCCCAACGACAGTAAAGTCTGTTACAAGGATAGCGGAGGGAACTCGTCTACTCTGCCCAGGCAGTTGTCCTCCGGCATAAACCCAAAACTTCCCTGGTTTCAGAACTAAGCGACCTTCATATACAGCCCTCACACGAGCTGGAATGGTGAGATAGTGGGTGATTTGGTTCTGGGGTCTGATTTGGATGCGAACAAATGCCCCTAATTGGTAGCGAGGAACAGGGAAGGTTGCACCTGGCCATCCGATGTAAACTTGGGTCACCTATAAGCAAAGATGATATCCGATACCAAGATTAATAAAAAATCCTCAAAGAGTACAAGTAGTTGTGCCATGAATTTGTGCAAATGAAATATATAATATATTGGACGAATAGATACATGGTTGGGGAGGGGGAAGGGACAGTCCGGCTCTTCCATGGCATAGTCCCCAAATTTTTTTTTTTTTTTATATAAAATCATTTCTTGGCAATTTAACAGCCATTTTCACATTTCAAAGTTTCAAAGGCATACAATGCAAAGATGTGAATACAACATGTTCTCATGCATCTTGACCTCTTTTTACACTTTCGTCTCATTGTTGTGGCATCAAAGAATCTTATCTCTGTACTTGCTTTTCGCAAAATTTAATTTTCAAGTTGGGCTGATTTGCCATGGAAGGACCAAGTAAGTAATCGGTATAGGCACACATATGTTAGTTCACAAAGGGCAGTGGATTTCTGAATATCAAAGTATTCCATTGAAGACGCGAAACTAGTTTGTAGTGTAATTGTTCTCCCTTTAAAATGTCATGGCATAAGAGGGCCAAGGAAATTTCTACTTGAACACTTTAAGGGGTAAAAGGGTTCCTCACAGTCAAACAGTTTTTCAAGATGGCAAAATTAATATTACATCCAAAGCAAATGCACCTTCCCTTTAAGCCTATGTTTGTTTATATTTCATCATTCACTTTATATATTCCTATTGTTGGAGCCGGTTTTTACAAAGTGGGCTAGTTCAACAGTGTACAATTTTTCACACTTTCTCCTAAGTTGAAATTTCTTCTTTTGTGATCCCTTTCACACTTTTAAACATCACATAGAGTGGCAAGTTTTACAGTTTTGTAACTTAAAAACAATTTTAAAAGAAAGCAGTGAATTTATCTCAACTACTATCAAAAGGCGAGTCACAATAATAAAAAAACATGGTGAAAATTAAAACTAATTTCTAGATGAATTTTATCTCTTGGGCACAGGTGTGCTGGGTTATGAAATAGCTTTGACAGAAATTACTCCTTACCTCATCTCCAACGTACTTGCCGACATTAGACAAAGTGACGCTGACGTGCATATCATCACATGGTTTCAGGACAGGGTTGGTGACAAAAATCCTTTGATAATCAAACTCTGTGAAGGACAAACCGTAACCAAACGGGTAGAATGGTGCCCCAGTAAAGAAGCGATATGTCCGATTGAACATGCTGTAGTTAGTCATCGCAGGCACCTACAAAAAGAAGTCAAGTAGTTATTTGAATGGGTGGAAAATTCATGATGTTCTTAAAGTAGAAGTAGAGAATTTACAATGGGAGCTACGACTTTGACTTGCTAGGTGAGAGTCTGGCCCTGGAGAAATTTCACTTTTGTGTTAAATACTGTAGTGACATCTTGATAATTAAGCATCATTTTCAGGGAAGACAGTTTTAAAGGCACTGGACGCTATTGGTAATAATTATCAAAGACCAGTCTTCTAACTTGGTGTAGGAGGGAGCCGTTTCTCACAGTGTTTATTTTGAGTGTCCACTGCCTTTAAAGAACGTTCGGTAATCACTCTTAAAGGTAATGCCGATAAAAATAAGAAGCAGAGCAGCTTTCAAAAGTATAAAGAATTTTGAGAATTGTTTTAGTTTGAAGTAATGTGGTTATTGACCCATTTCACCTGACATCATCATCAGAAAAATCTTGAATGCGTTAAACTGGTGGGCAATTTCACTGTGCGTTTTCATATATAACTCTATTCATAGAATATGCTGTGCGTTATATAGTGAAGTGCGCATTTTAGGTGGCACAGCGTTAATACACGTAAACCTAACTTAATAATAATAATAATAACATAACATTTATAAGGCGCGCAGTATCTGGAATAGATCCATTCAAAGGCGCCGGAAGCTAGTCAGCTGTCAAATTAAACAGATGAGACTTGAGGTTGTGTTTGAAAGTAGAAAGATCAGGTGTGGCCCTCAGTTCGTCTGGCAAGGAATTCCAGAGACGCGGTGCGCAGCTGGAAAAGGCGCGGTCTCCGTAACTTGCCAGACGAGTTTTGGGAACATATAGTATGTGTGATGATGCCCACCAACATGGTGAGTGTGGCACCAGTCGCCGTGTGTGACAAGCGTGCAAGAGGTCAATAGAATATTTCACAAGTTTTTATCCTCAAAAAATAAGGAATACATTATGTATTCCAATTTCAGATTATTCTTCCTGCGTGGACATATCTGGTCAAGATTTTTGTTTATATCACAAAAATGCTACCATCTTTTAACAAGCAATTTTCAAAGGTTAGTTTTAATGTGTATATAAGCTACATTTCTATCAGGTTAAACCAATCAAACAGTTCCGAAAAACAAAGACAAACTTTTCCTTTAAATCTTACCAGTGAAATAAACCTTCCGATACACAAACACAATTTTCACAATAAAACTTGGGCTTGTCAAGTGGACATCGTTAAAAAAGTTTGGTTTGTGCATCCTGCAGGCGATAAGTGTTTCCTTAAAGTAATATGATGAATTTAAGATTAAAGATGACTACTTCATATCCAAACCCCAAATCAGGATGAAACCTACATCATCCATAGATGCTGGCCAGGTATAGGGCAGCCTACCAGCAGGGTTTCCATCCACACCATTGGTGAAGAATCTAGCAAGTGCTTTCCCGGTAGCCTGGGCTGGTAACCAGCACTCCACTATAGCCTGGACACCAGGATGTTGGTCTGCCCATGAGATATCCAGCGGACCAGCATTGAAGAGGAGTAGAACCACTGGTCTGCCGGCAGCTGAATGCAAGAAATAAGCTCAATCAATCAATTCCTACTGTGTTGGGTAACATAATTCTTGTAAAAATGCATTATCTTAACAGATTTTAACAAAATCAAATTTCCATCTTGTTTTTATTAAAAGTTTCCTGATCATTTTAATGATGCCATACAATACAAACATTCAGTTACCCAAGTAAATTTTAGTTTCAGACAGGACAACTTAACTTATATTTATAATATGACAAGATCGACGTCTGAAATGCCAAGGTGCTCCAGAGTTGTTTTGAACGACTGCAACAATCGATCTTTCGACTTCTAGCGCGTCCAGTCGCTCCCAACTGTTTCAGACGTCAAACTTTTCATGTACTTAATTCAGATTTTGGCTCGGCGCCAGTCTGGCGTGCTTGTCTTAAATGGGTGTTACTTGGCATGTTTTCATGTTCTAAAAATGTGTGATACGGTTAGCAGTAACTTGAAAACAGTTATGTTTCACATAACCCAAGTTTCACACAGTCCAAAAACTTAGAATTTCTATTAAATAGAAAACTGATGAACAAATAACTTAATTGTTAATAGTTTATTCCATCCACAATGACACTGACATCAATAACTTAGACGGAAAATAAAACTTGAGTTTTGCACACACCATATTTTACAGCATCTTGTAGGAGTTGGAGTTGCTTCCCAGGTAGAGCTAAGCTGATACGATCACGAGACTCGGACTCAATAGATGTCCCTGGTGGAAAAATGCTGTACTAAATAAGTCACTCTAGTATCAGAGATTTCAAAAACATTAGATGTCCTCAGCTGACAGAGAATTCCATGGCTTCGGCTTTGGACTCGGCTCATGCTAGCTTAGCCGCTGGGCGGTTGTTTATGGCAATTATTGCGCATGCTATGAGTACGCACTCAGGGCTTCAGAGGACGGAGCCTGAAACCGAATCCAAAGCCGCATCCGTGGCCTATGCTCAATAAGATACACAAAAAAGGGCAATAACATTGTGACTTTGTGTATTATTATTTAACATTTCAGATACAAATTTCTTTATGTGTCTTTCAAGTGGCTGTTTGTACTTGTTAATCTTGATAATGTATCATCCTGTCAAGAATTCAATAGGGTGATAAAAGGGTAATGTCGACATAGAAAGATTAGGGTCTTGGCTAAGCAGAAATAGACAAGAGTCGAAGGCGAGGTCCATTATACCCCACAGCCAAGAATCATTTGAGGAAGACTATATATAGACCCTTTGGAGCTAAAGCAGCTTTTGAATAAAAATGTGATTTTGGATTTTAAATACCAAATAAATGAAAGTATTAGCTGTTGCAAACTGCTTTACCTGTACCAACCAAAAGGACCCATGGTATACAACTGTACATGCAAGAACAGTAGTTAGTGGCCTGACTTTTCGAACCTAGCAGATTCTTTCTAAAAGTCAACAAGAAAAAAAAAGACTCGCTAGGGTTTAACTGTCAGGCCACTAACTTGTTCTTTTTTTTTAAATAAAAATCAAATAACATCGGAGAAGAATTTAAAGATGATCCATTCAAACCATGAGCAACATGCTTTTTTGTCATGTAAAGAATCAGGTATTTTTTAAATTAATGAGTGTTCCATTTATAAATGCATCACCCCTCAGCCACACATGAGGTAAAGCAATGAAAAATGCGCAGTTGTGTAGTACGCATGGCGTGGGACATTGAGCAACCTTCTTTTGACCTGTAGGTCTACTCAAACACGACTTTGATTATGTGTGTCAGGTTTATTAAGTTGCTAGTTTTAAGGTGAATTGACCATGTTGACTATGCTTTTCAAATGGAGTGGAAAAATAGCAGATTCATTGATGAAATTAAATCTAAAAAATATGTAGTAAAGACTATTTCTTTCGGATTTGTTTGGGATCCCAAACTATAAGGAGCCTGTTATTAAAGGCACTGGAAACTATTGGTAATTACTCAAAATAATTATTAGCGTAAAACCTTACTTGGTAACAAGTAACAGAGAGCTTTTGAGAGTGTACAATATTGTGAGAAACAGCTCCCTCTGATGTGACATAGTTTTTGAGAAAGAAGTAATTTCTCACTAAAAAATATTTAATTTGAGACCTCAGAATTAGATTTTAAGGTCTCAAAATTAAGCATCTGAAAGACATGTATTCTCTCGCTACTTTTGACGACAAATTGAGCTCAAGTATGTATGCATATGTTGAGATACACCAAGTGGGAAAACTGGTCTTTGAAAATTACCACTAGTGTCCAGTGTCTTTAAGAGCAACATTCACGCTAGGTCTATAGTGTCCTCACCTGTTCCTAGACACACAACAACAAAGTCCACTCCCATAACTGCCTGAGCAATCGCTGTTTGGTTATACATCCCACAGGCAGGATTGTCACAGCCAGCAGCAAACTGGACCACTGATGCAATGCTCTGCAAACCTTCTCTAGGTGTAATAATGTATTCTAGTAAGGTCTCTGGGGGATAGTCTCCAAACAAGTCACGAGGGGAATCAGCAAGAGGACCAACAACCTGCAGGAATATGGATGGAGAATGCGGGTAGGAATTTCCCAAAAGCAGTTTGATAAAATGTTGTTCACTTGAGACCTATTGTTTTACATTGGTGGATCAGCCATGAACCTCGACCCGTGACTTGCTTAACATTATTTTATTTCAGTCTCACGGCAAATGCATGTCATGAGGAACTAGTGCTTTAATATATAAGATCTGATTAAATGGATACCTCTACAGTGTCACTATTATTTTGAATCTATTTCTCAAATTTTAGATGTGGAAACCACTTTTGATTGACACTGTTATTTGTATGATGACACTGTGGGAAATGAACAAGCCTTGAATATCATCTTCAAGGCAATTTGCATTTGGTAAAGGGCACATCCATTGAAAAAACTTAATGTGTCAAGGGCACCAAGGCCAAACCGGGACAGAAGAGGCCATGTCCTCGGTAGCTTCTGTGTAATTCCAGGTCACGTTTGTTTTGCATCTTGCTCTCCAATGTGTTCAGGTGTTTGGTAAAAATGAACGTTTCCATTGATCTCTTTTGACTTAAATTACTTTTTTTTTTGCTCAAAAATTAAAACTCACAGCTAGCTTTTGGATTTTCCCAACTGGTAGAATATTATTTGTATGCTTAAGCAAGACAAACGTCTTCAACGCAGCTGTGACAGCCAGGTTCTGATGCGCTTTGCTTTCTACCACATCCTCGGCTCGTAGTGATGTGTACGGATTCAACTTGGGCGGGTCAAACTCTCCAAGCCTCATCCTGGTATAGAAGAGAGGACGGACCAACACTAAGAGTTCCTCCATGGTTAGGAGACCTAACTGAACAGCTTCAGTGAGATGAGAGTAAGCGGTGTCCTCTGCACCACTAAGCTCCAGATTACAACCTGCTCTGACAGCTGCTACGGCAGAGTCTAGGGGACCTGTGGTGTAGTTATGCCGAGTATACATGAACTCAAGAGCAGTCAGGTCACTAGACACATATCCCTTGAAGCCCCATTGAGTGCGGAGGATATCAGTCAGGTACTTCTTACTTGCACAGGCTGGAACACCATTGATACTAACAAACAAAAACAAATCATAGATAAGAACAAAGTAAAAGGTTCCTATAGGCACTGTTTTCATATGGGGGATGTTCTTTTAATATGACAATTGGCAATTAAAATCATCTTAATTGGACTGAACGCCCTGCTTTTTAACTATTACCATGACGTAACAGTTGACTTATAGGTTGAAATCAGTTAACATAACAGTTGACTGTTAGACATGAGGTCCAAATAAAAAATGGTCAGTACAACATAACAGTTGACTGTTAGCTGAGGTCAGTACAACTTAACAGTTAACTGCTAGATTGAGGTCAATACATGGTCAGTACAAAATAACAGTTGACTGTTAGATTGAGGTCAATACAACAAAACAGTGGACTTTTAGATTGAGGTCAGTACGAGGTCAGTACATGGTCAGTACAACATAACAGTTTACTGTTAGTTGAGGTCAGTTCATGGTCAGTGCAACATAACAGTTGACTGTTAGATTGAAGTCATGGTCAATACAACATAACAGTTGAATTATAGGTTGAAATCAGTATAAAATAACAGTTGACTGCTAGATTGAGGTCAGTTCATGGTCAGTACAACATAACAGTTGACTGTTAGCTGAGGTCAGTACAACATAACAGTTGACTGTTAGATTGAGGTCAATACAACAAAACAGTGGTCTTTAGATTGAGGTCAGTACATGGTCAGAACAAGATAACAGTTGACCGTTAGATTGCGGTCAGTACATGGTCAGTACAACATAACAATTTACTGTTAGATTGAGGTCAGTTCATGGTCAGTACAACATAAAAGTTGACTGTTAGACATGTTAGATTGAGGTCAGTACATGGTCAACACAACATACCAGTTGACTGTTAGATTAAGGTCAGTACAAATTAGTCAATACAATAACAGTTTACTGTCAGTTTGAGGTTAATACAACATAACATTTGACTGTTAGATTGAGGTCAGTACATGGTTAGTACAACATACCAGTTGACCATTAGATTGCGGTCAGTACATGGTCAGTACAACATAACAATTTACTGTTAGATTGAGGTCAGTTCATGGTCAGTACAACATAAAAGTTGACTGTTAGATTGAGGTCAGTACATGGTCAGTACAACATACCAGTTGACTGTTAGATTAAGGTCAGTACAAATTAGTCAATACAACATAACAGTTTACTGTTAGTTTGAGGTTAATACAACATAACATTTGACTGTTAGTTTGAGGTCAGTACTGGGTCAGTACAACATAACAGTTGACTGTTAGATTGAGGTCAATACAACATACTACAGTTGACTGTTAGATTGAGGTCAGTACATGGTCAATACAGAACAGCAGTTGACCGTTAGATTGAGGTCAGTACATGGTCAATACAGAACAACAGTTGACCGTTAGATTGAGGTCAGTACATGGTCAATACAACATAACAGTTAACTGTTACTATGTTACAATGTTCCAACCTGTTGTAGCTACAGACGAGATTGTAGGTTCCTGCTTTCACACACTCCTGGAACATTGGAAGGTATGTCATCCACATATCCATATCAGTAACCTTATTGGGGATGAGAAAAAGATATAAGAATTTTTTCTAATTATTAAGTAAAGTCTTCTTTTTTAACTCTGAACACTTGTTTTATAGCTTTTAAATTGTTCTGAGTACCATTGGTTATGAGAACGGTTGCTAGCTGAACGATGCAGTTTCAAAGAAAGAGGCGGTTCAAAATAAACTGAAATAAATAACCACATGACGTACGTACAAACAATTCGATGTTAGTTTTGAATAATAACAACAGCTTAGTGCAATTCAAATGCACTGTATGAGGACTCAAGACTGTGTTGGTGCAGTCACAGTCTATATGAGCCAATATTTGGGACAATGCCATAGTCCCACCTTGGCTTTGGATTATTTAATGCTTCAAAGGCTTTAGATGTTACTTAAATCCTGTGTAAGAAGAACACAGTTTATATCAGTGCTGGAATTTGACATTAGACCGAGACCCAATGCCACTGGTTTCAGCATCAGGCCAGTTAGCCTGAGCATGTAACGTGACACTTCGCGGCTCGTGAATAACGCCAGAGACCTGCAGCCAAAACCGGCGTGTAGATTCACTTTTGACCTCAGTCAATTCACATAGAGATACGCAGTCAAATTCTACTGCGGACGTGACAGCAGTGTACTGTTTGGGCAGCAAACTCTTGTCACTGCACGTTTATCAAAATGATCATTGCATCCAATGGAATCACTGGATCTAGCAACAGGGACCTGACTTTATCCTTGCAGATAAAGACAGGGGCCCAGTCTACAGGCCAGTAAACTCATGACTGGACAAGTCAGACGGTCTTGTGTTTGTGTTTAAAGACACTGGACACTATTAGTAATTGTCAAAGACCAGCCTTCTCACTTGGTCGTCGGAGTTGCGAGATAACTAGGCCTATGAAAGAAAAAACACCCTTGTCACACGAAGTTGTGTGCTTTCAGATGCTTAATTTCGAGACCTCAAATTCTAAACTTGAGGTCTCGAAATCAAATTCGTGGAAAATAACTTCTTTCTCAAAAACTATGTAAACTATGTTTTATACTATCAACCTCTCCCCATTACTCGTAACCAAGTGAGGTTTTATGCTGATAATTATTTTGAGTAATTACCAAAAGTGTCCACTGCCTTTTAATTGACTTTCAGTCTGATAAACATAATTCTGTTGATTTTAAAGATAGCTACTTGCACATATATGAGATAAATCTTCTGATGAGTGCTTTTTCAAGTAAGATATTTTAGTTGTTAAACTGTACAGTAGACATTTTGTTTTCTTCTCATCTCAATTCAGGTCTTGTGTAAAAACAAATTCTGGTCCAGTAAAGTCTTTTAGCTACTAGCCAAGTGGTCTTGTGCATTTCTTTCCACAAATTCAAGCCCTGTAATATTTATGCACAATTAATTCACAGTCATCAAATCCTACGTTATTAAGACTTACTTGTGAATCAAATGAGTACCTTGGTGATGGAATATTTTCTGGTCCATCGTAAGCAAAAATGTGTTTACATCCAGAGCTTGTACGAATGTAACGAGGGTGAGGTCCATGCAAGCCTGTTACGTAAGCCCTGGCTAACACTCCTGTCATGAATGGATCTTCACCATAAGTTTCCTAGAAAGTGGGAAAATATAGGCTAGTATTAATAGGAAATTCAGCCAAAAATTACACAGGAAACAATTATTTATGTTAGGCCACATAAAAAAAAAAAATTGTTGATCATCCCAGCCCGATCGTTCAAAACCCCTCACCCCATTCTTTTTTTCTTTTCTTTTTTCATGTCTGGATATCTCTTTATATTTTAACTGCCCAGATTTTTCAGCTGAAATTTTTTTCAAAATGTACAGGTTTGAAAAGATGTTTAAAGAAGGGTTTTATTTATGTTGGCACAGCTAGAACAATTCTTAAAATATTTACTTGGGCTACACTGTGCTTAGTTGTTTGAAAAAGTTTACACAAAATGTCATCTAGGAGTTAAATTTGTTTGACAAAACTATTGAAAACATCAAAAACACACAAACACTCTGTTTTATAGTGATTGTGATGATTTCTTTATTCTTGATTTCATTTTTGGCATGTCAACAAAACTTTTTTTTTTATTTAAAAAAATCCCTCCCTCCCCCATCCGCAAAGAAAAAGGCTGATCAACAATTTGTTTTTTTATGTGGCCTAATAGACGATTATGATATTTTGTTTTGACCCTTAAACCGATGTGTATAATTGTGTGTATACTTCAGTACTTTCCAGAGTCTCGTGATAAAAATCCTCAGGCAAATCATTCAGTTTCACCCAACAACCTTTGCCATGCTAGAGCAGCCATCGATTTCACAAAACTCTTCCTAACTTAAGACTAATCTTAGGACTTCGTACGAGTCCCAAACCTGGGCTGTAGCATGCAGACCTTAAAACTAATCCTAAGTTAGGAAGCCTAAGTTAGGACGAGTTACTCATCCTAACTCAAGATAAGACGAGTCCTAACTCTTTGTGAAATCGTCGGCAGATGTCTTACCACCATCAAGCTAGCCGGGTAGCTGGAAGCAGTTCAAATCCCAAGCATTAAAGCAGTGGGTAACGCAACAATTTATTTGTGTAAGGATAAAAACAAATATTCCTTATGCCCAATGCAAAAATAAATTAGCTTCTATTAAAACATGCTTTTTCTTTTACTATCTCAATGCAACAGAAGGCTTGGAAGAAAGCAAAAAACATGATGATTTAGTTTTGCCATGGCTCAAGCCAGTCTGTTTTATCCCAAACTGCTTTGATGGGCTAATGAGGTTGTACAACTTCTCATTCAGGAGGAGCCTCAAGACCGTGCAGCCCAAGTGAAACAAGAGGGCGGGGGGGGGGGGGGGGGGGTACCTAAGTGCCGGCTAATTTAAAATCAAAATAGAGCACAGTAATTATAAATGAATCAAGCGTAGATTTTTTACAGCCCGGGGTCCATGGACCCGCTTAAGTCCATTTTCAGCGCCTTTGGTTGATGTAACTGTGTTGCTTGTGGGTAATTACAACATATTGTGCTTATTGTAATGAATTACAGCATTGAAATAAATGTTACTAAATTGAAGAGTGAACGGAACAAAAAATGACGAAAGTGTTGTACCTGGTTTCTGCCCCACAGGGCATGCCTCATAATATTTATCACTGGGCTGAAACAACTAAGTCCGCTATGATCCTTGTAAATACCATGACTCGTCCAATTATTATGTTTGGCACGGACCTCTTCACTCGTAGCTGTGGCAACCTCCGTCAGCAGGTCAGTACTGAGTGAAAATGAAATAAACACATTTAAGAGTCAGTTCAGGTAAATAGTTGACATAGTTGCTCACGGTCAAAAAATGATTTTTTTTTTATACTATGTGGGTGGAAGGGCCTTGGGGTGCAAGTAAACAAAATTGCATTTTCAATTCTATATATAGCCCGTTGCCATGGTTACGGCTCATTTTAATTTTTTGCCATTTTAGGTCGATTTGGGGGTCTGAAAAACTGGTTTTTAGCTCATATTTACAACTCCACCCCACCAAAATGCAATATAAATTAAAAAAACCTTTTATATCACTACAAAGTATCATCCTTGGCCTTCCTTGAGAAAAAAAAATTATTGCTTTAAATATCACCCTTGTGCTATTTTTGCATCATGCATTACAGTATGTTTTTAGAACTTGCAAAATCGACATTTTTACCCTATTTTTGGACCCCAAAATGTCAACTTGCCAGGGGTCTCAGAAAATGTTCCTTTCGTCTGTGATTAGGGCCAACATTGGTCTTTCCATATCTGGTGTCAAAAACTTGGGCAATTGTATCCTGTTGGGCCAGTACTGCCTCAAAACTAGACTTTTTTCCCAAAAACATGAAAAATGCCTTTTTAAGGGTCTTTTCACATAATATCGAAATACGTGTCCATGGTAAAAGAAAAGGAATATTTTTCCTATACTTTGTGGATGGTAGGTACTTGGGGTGCAAATAAACAACATTTACATTTCAAATCATAATATAACACGTTGCCATGGTAACAGTTCATTTGTGTTTAGGCCACTTTGGGCCGATATTGGGGGAATGAAAAACTGTTTTTTTAAGTTAATATTTACAACTCCTCCCCACCAAAAAACAAAATTATTTCATAAAACCTTTTACATCACTACAAATTATCATCCTTGGCTTTACTTGAGACAAAACAATATTGCTATAAATTTCCCCCTTGTGCTATTTTAAGAACGTGCATTACAGTATGTTTTTAGAACTTGCAAAATCAACATTTTCACCATATTTTTTGCCCTCAAAATTCCATTTTTTCAGGGGTCTCAGAATATTTTCCTTTCGGTTTTGATCAGGGCCATAATTTGTCTTTTTGTTTCTGGTAAGAAAAACTTGGGCAATTGTATCCTGATGTAACAGAACTGTCTCAAAAATAGACCCTTTTCCCCGAAAACTAGAGAAATGCATTTTGAAATATTTGCTTCATTTTGAATTTATAACATGAAGAAGTTAGCTATAATTCCATCAATCTGGCAGCTTTTTATAAGCGCTTTGTAAGTTTAGTGCATTACCAAACATTGATCAGGACTTGTTGATGACCTAAATCTTATAATTTGCCCCACCCCGGCCCTGGCCCAATCATATTTCTTGACATTGCATAAAATAAAATAACAGTTTTGTGAACAGCGCCTCTTTTTTGAAAGTCACATTTTTTAATTCCCCTTGCACATCAAGAAAGTTTGTACTGTCTTTAATGTTTTATTGGTTCTCGGAATATTTCCCTTTTTGTTTTGATGGGCTATCATTATGGTTTGCATGTCTACTGGGGAGAAACACTTTGGTTTATTGTATCCTGTTGTGACACTTCTGCCTCAAAAATGGTAATTTTTCCAAAAACAATAAAAATGCATTTTGAAGTTATCCCTTAGTTTGAATTGATAAAAAACAAAAACGAGCATGCTTGTTAAAAGAATATGGCACTGTTTCCATGCTCTTTAAGCCACTGAGTTCTTGTTTTGTCATAACTACTTTACCTAGTTGTACAGGTATGATTCACATTGCAAGAAGAGAAGTAGTGCGATGAGCAATCTTTACTGTTCTTGTCTTTACATGGCCTTATAACAGTCTTCTTGGTCCCCTGCCCGCTACCAAACTAAACATTTTCATCCAAATCAGAACAAAGAGGCTCTGAAAAGTGAGCAAGTACTGTATCCTAAGTATCTAAACATTTAGCCGCTGTACCGCCCAGCCGCATTATAGCGATACACTGTATGCGGTACGAGGAAACCTCGCTAGCTTGTGTTTGTAGAAAAAAAGGAACATCAAAAGAAAACTCGATAGTCATTAGTAGGTCTACGCATTTGTTAATATATCTAGTTGTTATAGATCGTTATTAATTCTCCCTTCACAGTTGACTTGTCGAAGCTAATGATGATGAAATAATTTAGCTCTTACGAAAAATAAAACGCTCATTAGTAAACAGGAAACTGTTCATCATTTATGATATTGTCAAAAATTAACGCCTTCGCATTTAATCAGTATGAGCATTGAGCCAGAAAAAAGCCTTGAAAAGCTATTGTGTTCATTTTATCCGTGCACAAAAATATTCGCCATAAAAATTACCGTAGCCGTTTAACGAGAGGCATTTATTGTTCCCATGAGAACTTTTATACAAATATTACCGAAAGGGTAAAAAATTGTGCATACACATTAACCATGGCTATCTTTTAAAGTTTGAACTATGATTCCAGTAATTTACTGCAAGACTCTTGAGAAATTCTGAGACCCCTGGCAAGTTGACATTTTGGGGTCCAAAAATAGGGTAAAAATGTTGATTTTGCAAGTTCTAAAAACATACTGTAATGCATAATGCAAAAATAGCACAAGGGTGTTATTTAAAGCAATAATTTTTTATCTCAAGGAAGGCCAAGGATGATACTTAGTAGTGATATAAAAGGTTTTTTGAACTAATGTTGCATTTTGGTTGGGTGGAGTTGTAAATATGAGCTAAAAACCAGTTTTTCAGACCACAAAATTGGCCTAAAATGGCCAAAAAACAAAATGAGCCGTAACCATGGCAACGGGCTATATATAGAATTGAAAATGCAATTTTGTTTACTTGCACCCCAAGGCCCTTCCACCAACAAAGTATAAAAAAAAATCATTTTTTGACCGTGAGCAAGTATGTCAACTATTTACCTGAACTGACTCTTAAAGGAACACGTTGCCTTGGATCGGTCGAGTTGGTCTTTGAAAAGCGTTTGTAACCGTTTTTTATAAAATGCATATGGGTAGAAGATGTTGTAAAAGTAGAATACAATGATCCACACAAACATGCCTCGAAATTGCGTGGTTTTCCTTTTACCTCGTCGACTAACACGTCGGCCATTTATGGGGGTCAAAATTTTGACTCCCATAAATGGCCGACCATGTTAGTTCGCACAGTAGAAGGAAAACCACGCAATTTCGAGGCAAACTTGTGTGGATCATTGTATTCTACTTTTATAACATCTTTCCGACCATATGCATTTTATAAAAAACGGTTACAAACGCTTTTGTTTTGACCAACTCGTCCGATCCAAGGCAACGTGTTCCTTTAACTGTTGATAACCTCTCCAACCAAGTAGTTAAATACCAGACACCTTGAAAATGGGAATGTGGAATTAGTTGATACACAATCAAGCAAAATACATGGTTTAAAAGTATAGGGGGGAAAAAATATCATTCACAACACGAATACAAATAGTTAAATACTACTACCTATTAATGAATTACAAGGTTGTCATAGCAATTTATGGTGAAGGAAGGGACTTGGATTCATGTGTTTCAATCTGAATCTGTATTTGGTAGCCTGATGGGTTTTGTGCCATTCAAGCATGCCTGGCCTTATGCTTACAAATTTTGCATTTTTTCTTATACAGTGGTCGCAAATTTGGTCTCATTAGAAAAACGTTCGGGAAAATACTGTGGCACATCTTTTGTACAATGATTCATTTAATCCTCCAGTCTACATTCGTTGTTATAGGACTCAGGAAGAGGGACAATTGCAACCATTGCAAAATATCAAAGTTCAGACTATCATGCCTCAATCATTGTGACTAACGTACAGTAACACTTTGTGGAATTATCAACCTATAGTCTCTAGCTACTGGGCAACCTCCGTAGTCTAGTTGGTAAGACACTGCTCTAGAATTGCAAGGGTCGTGGGTTCGAATCCCACCCAAGTAATATGACATTTTTTCACAGGACTCGGGAAAGTACTAAGTATACAGTTCTTACACACATCGGTGTATGGGTAAAAAACCCAAACAATATTCTTTAACCCGATGCAAATTTAACATCTCTTATATCGTTAAAACATAGGATTCAAACTGCCTCTAGCTACTTATTTCCTCCAATTGACATAGGCTTAAATGAAATTGATTGAAGCCGAAGGTCTGCACTTGGATGGATGTTAAAAACAAAAAAATTATGTTTTGCATCATATTCATAAAGAGAAAGATTACTAAAAAAAATTGTTCCAACTCCAATGAACATTTTTATCTCTCAACTCATGAAAATACTCTCACCAGTGACCTTGTTTTGCATAGATACTCAGATAGAGTCCTTGTTCTATGACTTAAGTTAGTATTACACCCTAAAAAAGAAAAGACCTAACCCAACAGTAACACTATTTTTATACCTAAACGATGCAGCAAGTCCCAGAGCTTGTGGATACGCCGTCGCATTACCAGCTTCACTATCTCCCCTTAAACACTCTGTGTTCCACATATACGGGCCGATACCTAGCCGAGGGATAGCTGGAGCGGGGCCATTCTGCCGAATACCCGCTCTGGCCATCTGCTGTGAGACCTCATCAAGGTATAACCTTGGGATCAAATCATCCAGACGCTTCTCCCATGAAAGGGTTATATCTTGAAAGGGAAAAGCAGCGGTGACCTGTTTGAGTCCATAAAGTTCAAATACGAAAAGAGACAGACAAATAATGTTTGCCATAATCGCAGAAAATGGTCACAAAACGAGCATAAAACTACTGTAGAAGTTAGTAGACAGATGACTGATGAGATAGTGGACACACAGTACACATGTTCCGGACACATCACAGTACACAGGTTCACGTTGACACCATGTAGAGCTACAACACACTACACACTCAACTGCAGAGATACGAAAAATGAAACACCGCTTGCATTTGCGTCAACGAGGGTTGTTGGACCTTGACAAAGTGAAAAATCATATCAGTTCGGCACCAAATAGTTCAGTCAGTACAATAAACAATGGCCAAGGTCTTGTCAACCGTGACCGAAAGTTACACACCGTCTAAAGTGCAGCAGACCACCTTCAGACGGTGTGCTCCATCAACTCATCAGCTTGGAAATCGCCTTTTTCCGTAGTTTTTTACTTTGTGAAATAATGCGTTACACTTATTGAGGGCGCCCTTCACAATAAACAAGTTCTTTCGGTACCATAGAGTTAGGCCGTGTCCGAAACGACGACTTCGGCTATGGCGTGTCAAACGTTGCATTATTCGATAATGTACAATATATGTGCGATGTTTCTCATATATATGCGATAATTGTCACATATGTGCGATATTCATTTGATGTATGCAATAAATGTAATATATATGCAATAAATGTAATATATATGCAATAAATTGTAATATATGTGCGATAAATTGTAATATATGTGCGATAAATTGTAATATATGTGCGATAAATTTTAATATATGTTTGATAATTTGCAATATATATGCGATAATTTTTAATATATGTTTGATAATTTTGTAGTATATTATATGCGATCATTTGTATGCGATGTTTTGTGACGGTATACATATGCGATAATTTAATATACATGTGCGATGTTCGTTCTTATATATGTGCGAAAACGGAATTGTGGGATATAGTATGACTCCCTGTCCACTTGATCCCCGTATCCGTAATGTTTTAGATCGGGCCAGACTATACTCTGGACGGTATAGTATGGTTCCTATGGTTCAATGAGATTGGCGTAGGGTTTATAGTGATGGTCAGGGTACGAGACTCGAGCAGCGTATTTCCGAAATAGCCAGCCAGCCGCGTATTCGGATAATAGAACACATACAGTACAGGGAGGTGACAAAATGTTGCATTTTGCTCAAATCTGAAGGTGAAGATCTGTTTTACTCGAACGAATTCTGCAATATTAGCATAATTTAGATATATTAATTGATAATATGTCAATTTCATAGCTTCACATGATTAAAAAAATAATTTATAAAAAGTGAAAAACATTAACAAAACGTCAAAAAATGACCCGCAAACAAAAAGGCAAAAATTTTTATTTTGTATTTTTTGCATTTTTTAATATGTCAAAAAACATCACTGTGAAATGCAAAACCATAACTATAAATGTGGTGCTTAATATTCCAAAAAATTTGAAAAATGATTTTGCAAACAAGATACAGTTGAATTTTTATAGCACAAGAACTTTTAAATTTTATTGACAACAATTAAAAATAATCAATCATGAGTGTTTCAGATATAGCTCGGTAATTTACTAACTTTAACTGTTCTACAATTTAAAGTCACCTGGAAATAGAAGTGTTTTTCTTTCAAACATAAGAGTATATGCTTACAAACAATCTAACAATTTATTTAGTAATTGATAAGACAAACATTTTCTTTTTATTGCAGAATCAATAATAGTTGACCAATTTAGCCAGCTCAAAATTTGATACGTTTAGTCTATCTTCCTTCAAGATTCTGGAACAAGAAAGCAACTTTTTGTCTTAACGAAGGGTTCAAATTCTTTTCAAATTGTGTTTAAGTCCACCGTCTATGTAATTGGGCGGAATGTACATTGACAATGGCGTCAGAATAACTGTGGTTAATTAACCACAAGATAGTAAACCAAATTTACCCAGCTCCAAAATTTGATACGCCCACTATATTAGTCTTGAAAGTTCTGGATTACAAATTAAATGTTTTGTTTTAACGAAGGGTATAAATTCTTTTCAAGTTATGGTTTTGTATTTCACAGTGATGATTTTTTGACATATTAAAAAGTGCAAAAAAATACAAAATAAAAATTTTTGCCTTTTTGTTTGCGGGTCATTTTTTGACGTTTTGTTAAATGTTTTTCACTTTTTATAAATTATTTTTTTAATCATGTGAAGCTATGAAATTGACATATTATCAATTAACATATCTAAATTATGCTAATATTGCAGAATTCGTTCGAGTAAAACAGATCTTCACCTTCAGATTTGAGCAAAATGCAACATTTTGTCACCTCCCTGTACTGTATGTGTTCTATTATCCGAATACGCGGCTGGCTGGCTATTTCGGAAATACGCTGCTCGAGTCTCGTACCCTGACCATCACTATAAACCCTACGCCAATCTCATTGAACCATAGGAACCATACTATACCGTCCAGAGTATAGTCTGGCCCGATCTAAAACATTACGGATACGGGGATCAAGTGGACAGGGAGTCATACTATATCCCACAATTCCGTTTTCGCACATATATTATAAGAACGAACATCGCACATGTATATTAAATTATCGCATATGTATACCGTCACAAAACATCACATACAAATGATCGCATATAATATACTACAAAATTATCAAACATATATTAAAAATTATCGCATATATATTGCAAATTATCGCACATATATTGCAAATTATTGCACATATATTACAATTTATCGCACATATATTACAATTTATCGCACATATATTACAATTTATCGCACATATATTACAATTTATCGCACATATATTACAATTTATCGCACATATATTACAATTTATCGCACATATATTACAATTTATTGCATATATATTACATTTATTGCACATATATTACATTTATTGCATATATATTACATTTATTGCATATATTACATTTATTGCATACATCAAATGAATATCGCACATATGTGACAATTATCGCATATATATGAGAAACATCGCACATATATTGTACATTATCGAATAATGCAACGTTTGACACGCCATATTCGGCTACAGTTACGTCTAGATCAGCGCGTCTACCAGTGTTGAAGAATAGCAGACGCGCGCGATCTAGCCGTAGATGTAGCCGAAGTCGCCGTTTCGGACACGGCCTTATATTTATTATAAGAACTAGAGGGCGCACGTGAGTGATGCTTCGTGCCTTCGTGCACAAACGCCACGGGACCGCAAGATGACAAGCGCGTCATTCTGCACGCGCGTTGATTATGAAATACACGTTTGAGGTTTTTTTTATTGAACGCTCACGCGATGCTGTTTGTTCAACTTACAAAATGGCCGCACAAACACACGCTGTGAGATGCCTGCGCACATAGACCTTTTCGCAAATACTGGGGCGCGCGCGTAAAGCTTGGATTTAGATGCATTGTGGTCTAGCTGGTAGCAAAATTTGATTCATGTCTATCCCACAATGCACCTCATTCAACAGTCTGCGCTTGCGCATTGGTATTTGCGATAAGGTCTATAGACCTTATCGCAAATACCAATGCGCAAGACTGTTGAATGAGGTGCATTGTGGGATAGATATGAATCAAATTTTGCTACCAGCTAGACCACAATGCACCTAATTCCAAGCTTTACGCGCGCGCCCCAGTATTTGCGAAAAGGTCTATGCCGGAGCGCGTATATTATAGGCCAGTGCGCCCTCTAGTTCTTATAATTTTTATCTAACTCTATGATCCTCACTCACTCTGGGCGCACGCATGGTCTATATAAAAGTCTCTGAGGCATACAAGATAGCTATTCACTTTAAAAGGCCATGAAAATGAGCTTCTGATTTGATTCCCGTTCTCTCTTCGAATGCTGCACAGCACAATCCCCCATGCCCCAGCGCAGCTGACGCGAGACTACTTTGTTTCTTGAAATCTATTTATTTTTTGCAAAAAAAAAAAAAATGCTTTATATCAAAAATTAATTGATTGTTTCGTCATTGCCCATTATAGGGGGGCCTAGATCAGGCTTCTGCATAATACTCCAGGGTCTCGTAATAATAATAATAATTCCCTTAGGCCTATTATTTTCAAAACTTTGTTATTCACCGGTGTTGGGTCACACAATATTCTCCCTCGGTCTGCTGATGCCCTATACATACACCGCGTGTATGTCGTTCTTATGAGTCAATATTGCTCTCAAGATCTGGCCCAACACATGGAACAGCTTACTAAACTCAGAAAAGGAGCCTCGCGTTAAAAATTCAATGTTCATTGAAAAACCCGCCTTTCCCGTTACCCGAACAAGTTTGTGTTTATAGTGTGACTACATTCTACGGATTTGTAGGCCAACTGATTAATTTGCTAGCCCATAGGCCTTGCCTTGCCCAGATCTGGGAGAATAATAAGAGGTTGCATTCGTCAATTCGGCGACGGCACTCAGTTTGGATTTGTCATTATTGGGCGACGCCCCCATGCTGAAAGTGATGTTACATGGTGAAGACCAGATTGCTGGGGAAAAAATGTCGACAGCATCATATTTTTGTTAACAAAATTATTATTTTTGTTTAATCAAACATCATAGCGCGAATAGCTAGCAGGATGCCGGAAACGAGAGGCATAAGATGAAACCCAATGGGGGAAAACCCACCTTGTAGAAGTATGCTGAAAACCCATTCCTGTACAAGGCTCCATCCAGACTAGGGTGGGAACCGGGGTCCACAGAGGTGAAAGGCCTGAGAAGAAACCACTGAGCCTGAGCCAACTGATCCCCATTAATTATTGTAAAATAAAAATCCTGTATCCGACTCCAGTTGTAGGCTTACGTGGAGTGGCACTATTATTTTTTTAAGGGAATTTAAAGTTAAAAAGTTCCTCTCAAGGATTTCATGACAAGTAAACCAAAAATTGTCTTAAAATTTTGTTGGAATAGCCGGAAACGCTTTGCAACAGTTAAATTGTCGGTGTATAAAATTAATTAGCGACAAAAAAAAACTAAAAACTAAAATCAAGGCATTGTTTCATAATATTGAGCATGTCAACCTTTCTCATAAAAATAAATTCACTACAAAAAATTATTGTGGCCGGAACTCCAACACTCGTACACGGGCAGGAACTAACAGTAAAAGACCACCCATAGAACAGTGTGGCTGGCCGGGAAGTTTTTGTTCCCCCCCCCAAAAAAAAAAAACACACGACATTATTTCATTACGACATAATTTTAACGTAAAGAGCCAATCACAGCGGCAGGGGAAAAAATAATTATTGCAGTGTCGTTTGGAGAAGAAGAAAAAAAAACGCGGCCGGGAATCAGCCGCCGGAGATTCGAATCTGTCCCCCATTATTAAAACGAAGGCACTATCACGGTTGTTTTTTGTACGGGGAGTCCGCCGTAATGAGGTTGGGGGTTCGTTCATTCATTTCCATAACTCCACAGTTTTACCTGAACCATGGAGGTGACCCACCCCCTCAAAAAAATTCCGCACGAGAAGTTTTTACCCCAACATGTCTCTTTCAAAACTAAAGAGGGCGTAGTATTATCAGCTTGGGAAAAAATACAACTGGATTGGATGATGGTGATAGAAATGTTGCACACGAGCTGTCAGTTTGTGTCACCCAAAGTAAAACAACAAAATTGTTTTACATTTCCCAATGGTTGCTGTACTTATCTTATCATGATTGAGGTCCTGTAATGGGAGTGTTTGAGATAGAGGTCGTTTTGTAAACGCAGACCTACGTCTGGAGAAACGGGACATTCTCTGCTGCATGCAGTGGTGCTAGCTAGGCGCTCTACCTAGCTTTGTTTGTTGAGTTGAAGCATTCCTCCGAGTCCATGGTTGAAGCAAGTAACTCAATTTGCGTATGTAGCCTGTCCATCTCTCTATTTTCGGTTGATGTTTGGTGAGCCAAGCCTCTACGATCGAGTACGCCCATGCACCTCACACTCACAGTGCCGAGTGATGATCCAACTTCAAGTCATGCAAGTAGTCGGTAATTACTAATTATTGAAAAAAAAATTGTCTGCTTTTTTTGTGTCTTTTTAGTTTTACTCTTCAATTTCCTACACTATTTTACAGAGTACAATATCGATAAATTACATGTATCCTCCTCTTACCAGTTTTCACGCTATCATGCCTTTTTCTTTGAATTGATGACATATCAACTGATGCCCTAATTATCTTCATTTGTTAATTAATATGAAGTATGCAAACATTTATTAAAACTTGACAGACATTGAAATGTTCACGCCGTACCACACACCGATCTTCGATGACTTCAACTGGCCCCATTTGTTTTGAGTTTTTCCTGTTTTCACGGCAAACAAGAAAGTATGGTTTCCCGTTGAAGCCATTCATGGAAGAAACATCTGTAGTGACTACTACAATACATAAACCCGAATTAGTTGCGATATTGTACATTGTAACCCTTCTCCCAACGGCTGAGAGGTCGAACGCCCGCCTCTCGGCCGTCTGGAGAAGAGTTCCGTTATCGCAACTAACCCAGATTTGCTTAAAGATTTGTCCCACTTCTGTGGCCAAGTAGTTGCAATAATTTAACGTAACCCTCCCCCGATGGCCGGTTGCAACTAGTAGCCAAGCTGAATTCAATCGGCCACATGCGATTCAGGAATGTGCCGTAGCTTAAAAAAAGGACCCAATGGCCAGTGGCTCCAGATGCTGTGACAGCGTTTAAGATCACTTGACTAGATACAATTGTAATCTAGAAAAGTAAACAATGGAGCGATGCATACGTACACGTATGTACAGTAGGGCTCAAGTCAACAGCCACATATGTGAGGCGATTTGTGCAGACAAAATATCAAGCTTGGCCACAGAAAGTGGGGCTAGTCTACACGAAATCTAACATTGAGGATAGTTCTCACACAACAGTCACACGTACACGTTACTTTCCGATTTGGAGTACCCAGTTACACTATTCGCTGTGCATTCTGAAGTGATATTGGATTTCCACAATGTGTAGCTCATGCAGAGCTATTTCGACAGACAGAACTGGGTGACCCACCAAACCCAGTTGACAATGGTTGAGCCCAGTCTGTGGTTAGTCATATTGACTAACACTGCAGCGATGTGTACTCAACTGAATTCATTTCAAAGAGATTGATTTAAAGTAAACACAACTGCCATTGTGCCCAAATGCAAACGGTTTTTCAGACATTGAACTTCCCTCTTGAATTGAAGGCGAACAGCACATTTCCTTCGGTAAGGGGCACTGCTATACACCAATTCAGGCGCGCAAGTGTTGAGCACCGCGGCCATTGCTGAGGTAACATGTGCCTAGTTTTGTGCACAGAGACATAAGGAAATCATGTTTCTTTTCTCTTTTTATGGAAATTTAATGTCTTTCTCAACAATCTATGCGATTTCTCTGACATGGCTGCATGGACGACTTACTACATTCTTGCTATTTGTTTTTTTAAATTAAGCACAAAGGAAAGTACTGAAATTCTCACAAAATTTTATTTTAGTGACTATTGTATGCAGTTTCTGCGTCTTTTTCCCCTAATTCACCTAAGACAAGCACCGTTTTCAAGATGATTCAGTTTCTATTTAGTTGCAAATTTTGTAGTCACTAGTCAGTGATCTTCATTAGAAAAAAACCCTAACAGACCAAACCCTTCAGAAACATACTGCCCAAATCCTTCAATATCCTTCAGTTTGAAGTTGTTGTAAACCTAAAGTGTCCAAAACCTTTAATATCCTTCTCCTTATTGTAAATGAACATATTATCCCAAATCCTTCTAAATCCTTTTTTGTTTATGATTTAGTTTAGGAGCTCTGTTAGGGACCTTGGTGTATTATATTTGATATTTGCACCATTTTGAATAGGTTCTTTTTGTTCTTTTGTTGAGAAATTCCAAAGATTCCAATGGCATGAATGGTATGTTTACAAAGCCTGTGTGGTATACAATGAACTATGCCTGTGAACCCTAAAACAATGACCAAGCTAACAAAGAAAATTTCAGTTGCCAAACAAAAAAATGTCACCTCCACCGGTCAGAGCCCAAAACCTTCACAATCCTATTTTGGCCAAGGTACGTGAGACCTAATACCTTAAAAATCCTCCTTTGTAAAAATAGCCCAATAGCCCAAGTCCTTCTTAATCTCATCCTCATACAAACTCATAGTGTCCCAAAGCCTTCTAAATCCTCCTGTGCTGCAGATCACTAAAAACCCAAATCCTTCTTTGTCATACACTACAGCAATGAGGATATTGAAGGAGTTGGGCCCTATAGGGTTTCATGTCCATTATACATGTAGAGTAAAAAGAAACATGATTTCCTCATTTCTTTGTGCACAAAACTAAGCACATGTACACCTCAGCAATGGCGCACGGTGCTCCTGAATTGGTGTTTAAAAGAAAATGTAAAATTATATTGGAACTTTGCACTGGGTAGCATGGCTATTGCTGTGGGTGCCATGGGTTAATCATTCTGTCTGTGGCTTTTAAATAATGTACTGTACAACATGTTCAACACACAAACTTTGTGCTGTTGGCCTGTTTAGTGACATGTAGTTGTGAAATTCGTAATCCTCCATGCTCCCTCGCCATCACATTGATGGATGGTTGTATCTGTGTTGGATACTGCGATCAAACTCCACCTTGGGATAATTACAGGGCCCAATTTCATGGCTCTGCTTACAGAACCAGCGCTTACGGAAGCAGGGAATTCTGTGTGCTTACGGCAAACATATTTCACAGGGTAGCGGCGAATCCGCGTTTCTAGGCATTCTACACTTACAAGGCTCACGCAGACATTTGGCGCTTGCACGTATGCGGGGAATCATGATTGTAAGCGCAGAGTTCGACGGTAAGCAGAGCCATGAAATTGGGCCAAGGTTTGCAGGTTTTTAATGATTGCAACTAGCCAACCACCAGTTTAACTAACAGTCTGGCTAGATGTGATTGTAGGGAGATGAAAACGCTGTGGATTAGCCAACTTGGTTGAAGGCCAACTGTTAGTTTAAAGTAATTTTGGTCTTGTATTTCGTTCGTCTTACTAATGGAAACATTGCCTTTGATCGTGCGAGTTAGGCTATCATAAGAGTTTGTAACCGTTTGTAATGAAATGCGTGGTTAGAAAGATGTACATGTTATAAATGATCCACACAAGGCAATTTATGGCACTTTATTTGTAGAGTAAAATTTGGCTGACCTCCAGTGTTAGTAGTAAACTAAAAACCAGGCATTAGGCCTTTGTGGATTATTTTAAATCTACTTGTAAAACATCTTTCTAGTTTCTAACCATAGGCCAGACGCATAATTTAAAAAAATTTTTGCTTAAAGTCACTTGGAAGTGGTATTTTGCCAAATAAAGCTTTTGTCACTAAAATGTGTGTTTGATGAGTGAAATATGAATAAACAGTAAACTAAGGTTAAAAAAATTAGTTTCCATTTTATTAACAAATTTTAAAGTAGGGTCCACCCGAGAGGGCACTGTTCAGGACGTAAATCTAGGTGCGTTATTTAAACAGAAAATATGTAGTCTGGCCCCGTACACTACGTCAGGATACCTGATCGGTATGATGCCTATGTACAAAACTACAGTCACGGAGCAGACTGCACGAACTGTATGGCTGCTGTACAGACGGTCCACTCGGATTACCCTGCACGGTGAATCACATGCAGAGCCAACTCAAGATAGTGACGCTTGGCGCAAGCTAAAAACATGCCTTCAAAGTTGAAACAATACCCACATTTTTCACGTTAGGCAAACGCTCCTTTAGGTTCGTTACGTCATTCAGGTACCTTCTTTTTGACTTCCCACTAGTGACTAGAAGGAAAAATTTTTGGGATGGCGTCATGTCAAAATGTGTGGTGTATTTTTGATTCTCAAAGGACGATCGGCTCAAAGTGTTTGCTGCGCAACGCTGGAAAAGCGTCGGACTGGACCACTTTGCAAACTGACCCCATCTTTAGTTGTTTTGCTGCATCCAGCAGCATTACACCTGGTCGTCATTGCCAGGAAAATGCCAGAAAAAAAAGAACTTTTTTCGAATAAACAAACTCACGACTAGGACTTGCACGTACCTGTGTTCGATGTTCGATCGAGGCAGTCTGCCTCCATTGACGTCACAAAAGGGGTAGGCGGAGTCAACCCCCAAACAACTTTTTCTATTAATTTTTAAAATAAATCGTGACAAACAATTACTAAAAATTGTGACAAACAATTACTAAATTTTTTTTTTTATTGTTCATAAACATACTCTAATGTTTGAAGATTTTTTTTTATATTTCCAGGTGACTTTAACAAACAATTACAAGTGCTTTACATACATGTAGACCATCTCGCTCGATCCAAGGCATTGTGTCCTTTAAATGCACCATGCAGTTCTTAGTACAATGTATTGGGCATGAAGCTGTTCGATTGAAAAAAAACAAAAAACAAAACACTGTTTGGTGTTTAATCAAAGCTAGGTCGAACATTAGGCCTAATTGAAACCATATTTCCATAACACTGGGTTATCACATTTGTAAGGAATGCAGCAATTTAACTTGGGGGAGGGTTGGAAGGTTATTGGTTGCAGTTTAATTTAGGTCAAATATTGGTCTTGTAAAATGATTGATGACGATCACTGTTCCATATTGATTGACTAGGCGCTGGATGTATGATGCCAAAATTAATAAACATGCTATCCTTGACTGTTTCATTTCAATATAGAATAGGCCTATTGCATTCCAGAATTGAAATTTTCTTACATCAGGGGGCAGACTGAACCTAATTTTTTTTAATGACGAAAATACCAAACTTTCTATCTCCTTCACTGATCACACGGCCACACTACAGACTGCATACACTGACATACAGTACAACTGGATAAAAAGAGTTGTTTATTCCAATGACAAATTAGTTTCTGTATTAGGGTGATTAAGTATAATGTAAATTTATAGAGTTCTGATGTCAAGTCAACTTTACCAATGACGCTTTTGACATAAAGTTAGGTAGTTGTAGTGTAGTAAGTAGCATAAGGCTATAACAGATTTCACATGTTTTTAAATTGGTCATTGCATCATCAGATAGTCATGATGTACAAGTACATACATTATTACCATGATTATAGTGGAAACTATTGTTGTGAGATTGATATAAACACATGATAGCCCATTAAGGTGAGAGAAAGCTGATCTTGAATCAATAGAATGTAAGCTTAGGGGCAAGAAGTAACTTGATTTACACATCATTAAAGGGAAGGTACACGTTTGGAAATTACTCAAAACAAATATTAACTTAAAAACTGACTTGGTAACGAGCATTGGAGAGCTGTTGGTAATATAAAACGTTGTGGAAAACGACTCCCTCTGAAGTAACGTAGTTTTTGAGAAAGAGGTAATAAAAGACTTCTAGATAGAATTCTTTTATTCCTATCTGAAAGCACACAAACTCGTACAAAAAGGGTGTTTTTTCTTTCATCATTTTCTCGCAACTCCGATGACCAATTGAGTTCAAATTTTCACAGGCTTGTTATTTTATGCTTTTATGATGGGATACACCAAGTGAGGACACTGGTCTTTGACAATTACCAAATGTGTATCTACCTTTAAAGCAATTGGACACTTTCGGTAAACAGTGTTGTCCAAAGTCCCACACTTCGTGTACCACAACTTATATTATAAAATAACAAACCTGTGAGCATTTAGGCTCAATCGGTTATCGGAGTCGGGAGAAAATAACGGGAAAACCCACCCTTGTTTCAGCGCGTTTTGCCGTGTCATGACATGTGTTTAAAATAAATCCGTAATTCTCGATATCAAGAATTGATAATTGTTTTAATGTTTTTTCAAAAAGTAAAGCATTTCATGGAATAATATTTCAAGAGAAGTCTTTCACCATTACCTTCTGTAAACCCTGTAAGTTATTTGTAAATCTGTGAATTTTTTTTTTTTTTCTGTTCCGAAAGTGTGTAATGGCTTTAAATAAATGTTTATTGGGTAATAATGTGTATTAGCCTTTTGGAAATCAGTATTTGGTTAGTAATTAAATTAAATGGACTATACCTGTCTTAAGTGTAATTTGCATGATTTATAATTGCTTTTAGAGCTCTGGTAAAAAGGGTTTGTTTAAAGGGACACGTTGCCTTGGATCGGTAGAGTTGGCCTTTAAAAAGCATTTGAAACCGTTTGTTATGAAATGCATTGTGTCCCATTTTAATAAAGAGGAGTCTTTGGCAAAAAGAGATTCATTTGCTAACTATAAAAAACATTAATTTGTTCTTTATTTTTCAAATAATAGGCTACGCATTTTTCAAAATATGATTTAAAACACCGTGGTACCACTGTAGAGTGAGCTGGAATTTACTACTCCCTCTCATAATGTACTGTGAGAGAAAAACTGATTGGTTAATGTTAGTTGACAGGTACATTTAAAGCAAAAACATTGAATTGGACAATGGCTAGGGACAGACTTGAATTACTCATCTTGGCATACATGTACATCTAAAGTTTGAATATGATCTACGTATGTAAGTGGACCACTGTGAAGTTTGTACTAGATAGCGGGTTGGATTGACCAGGGAATGAAGGCAAACTGGACACATACAAACTCACTCTCACTGGTTCCTGGTGTATGCCTTGAAGGTTCAATGAGATCCTTTCGCTGAGTTCCAATTTCGGAGGGATATTTAGTCAGTTGTGTTTAATGATCACTGTTGATTATTTCTGAGAAGTTAGGATGAAATTTACAAGATGTAGTCTTGGTAGTAGTGCCAATCAGCTGAACATTGGTGTTGCAGTGGAATGGACGGGAGCATGTACATGTACGTTGTAGTGGGTTCAAGCTGCTTATTGACTGTGCTGGCGTTCAAATGTAATCAAATGACAGAACTGTGACAGCTAAGTAAAATATTCAAATAAAATTATGTTTGTTTACTATACTTTAGATGGATTTTGGATTGAAAATGTAATGATTTTTACACAGCATTTTCTGAGAAAAATCTGTTTGACACAATGACACTCCAGTCACCCATCAGATACATGTAGATTACCGTTTATTTTAAATAAAAGGCAGTGCACTCAGTTTGTCTATGATTACTGAACATATTATGCAGGGAATATGAGGGCACTGGGTATTGGCATGGTGACCATGGTGACAAATTTGATAACAGCCTTACATTTTTTCTGTATGCAATCCAACTGCAGTTGTTCAGTATTAATTCAGAGCTAGCTGGCTGTAACTGAGTACTAGCTAAAACTGACGCATGGTACACACAGTAGCAGGCACTTGAGCTCTACATTATATAGATGCCAAATGAACTACAGGCCTACACTACACATTTTAGCTGTGAAAGTGAGACATATTCTGAGTTCATGTACCTGTGTGTAAAAACACAACAGTTTCTGCTGTACTCCCCCCCCCCAAAAAAAAAAAAAAATACAATAATAACAATGTAGAACAAATAAATTACAGAAATTTGTCTGTTACATGTACCATTAAGAGTTTCAATAACATTTATAGGGAAATTACATTGTACATTGTCTTTTGGAAGAGCAATTAGTTACCTTATTTCAATGTTATTGAACCAACCTCGTTATTAAAAACATTGTTTTTTGAAGGTAAAGATTTAGTGTGATTGTTTTTCATCACTTTATGGGTCTTTTATAAAACTATATTTTAATCCTTAATTTAATAATGCATTTTACCAAAATGAACTAAGATAAGTTGTGTTTTTATCAGTGATTGAATGTGTATTTTGCCTGTAATATGCTCCATATTTAAATTTAAACTCAATTTGTTAATAAATAATACAGTGTAGCATGAATTAATTTGTGATAAATTTAAACTTAAACATGTAAAGACAGTGTACTTTTGGTAATTGTCAAAACCAGTATCCTCACTCCTGGCCGTGTATCTGTGCACAAGTTTGCATTGACAATTTGGGCTCAATTGGTCATCGAATGTTGCAAAAAACAATGAAAGAAAAAACCCAGTTTGCTTTCATTCAGATGCCTGAGAAAAGCTTCTTGCCTGGAGCCTTTCTAAGATTCAAATTTTTGGGTGGAAAATTAACATACTTCATGTATGTAGATTAACTCTTAAACCTAATTTTTCAATATTTTACAATATCAACACATCAGCTCCCCAGTGCTCTTTACCAAGTGAGTTTTTATGGTCATATTCATGGTTTTTAGTAGTGACCTAAGTATCCTCGCTTTAAGAATCTTTGAGTAGTCGCTGATGGACTTTAGATTAAATCAGGCATCACTTTGGCAATAACATTTTGGCAGAGTGCGATTGAAGCAAATCCCACCTGAAAGGCATCCTTGAGACTTTGAAGAGACAGTTCATTGTTGCTCACTTCCTCAAAGAGAATCCACGGGTCATCATTGATCCTCCCTTCTCCCTGCTGCATAGTAGTGGATGATGGAGATTAGCTACCCCCCCCCCCCCAATCGCAACTCCCTCTGCTGCCATACTGATCCACTGGAACCTCATCAATGCTTTTAGTCATTTTATGTCATCTGACGGTGACACTTAACAGCAGACACTGCAATGTATGTTTGAGTGTTTGAAGAGTAACATCTCTAAGGCATTGCTCATACATACAAGTCAGTGTGTACTGAGTACTAATTTGACATGTAGTCTGTTCTGATGCAGTAGATAGATTCAGTTTTCAAGACAGTATAAATGTGATTATGATAAAACGCTCTGGGTATGGTTCCCCTTCGCCCAGCGACCCACTGGCAAACTGGCTCACATCACTGGTCAATACCTGTAAGCCTATCGACATACCGGTCCACTGGCATACAAACCCAACCGGCATACTGGCCCACCTCACTGGCCCACCAGCCCATAAACACAGTGGCTCACTGGCCCACCACCCCACTGGCACACTCACAACCTGCCCACTGGCCCAATGGCCCATTAGCCCAACGGCCCACTAGCCCATAAACACACTGGCCCACTACCCCACTGGCACACTCACAACCTGCCCACTGGCCCAATGGCCCATTAGCCCATAAACACACTGGCCCACCACCCCACTGGCACACTCACCAACCTGCCCAATGGCCCAAACGGCCCACTAGCCCATAAACACACTGGCCCACTACCCCACTTGCACACTCACCAACCTGCCCACTGGCCCAATGGCCCACTAGCCCATAAACACACTGGCCCACTACCCCACTGGCACACTCACCAACCTGCCCACTGGCCCAACGGCCCACTAGCCCATAAACACACTGGCCCACTACCCCACTTGAACACTCACCAACCTGCCCACTGGCCCAAACGGCCCACTAGCCCATAAACACACTTGTCCACCACCCCACTGGCACACTCACCAACCTGCCCACTGGCCCAATGGCCCACTAGCCCATAAACACACTGGCCCACCACCCCACTTGCACACTCACCAACCTGCCCACTGGCCCAAACGGCCCACTAGCCCATAAACACACTGGCCCACCACCCCACTGGCACACTTACCAACCTGCCCACTGGCCCAATGGCCCACTAGCCCATAAACACACTGGCCCACCACCCCACTTGCACACTCACCAACCTGCCCACTGGCCCAAACGGCCCAATGGCCCACTAGCCCATAAACACACTGGCCCACCACCCCACTTGCACACTCACCAACCTGCCCACTGGCCCAAACGGCCCACTAGCCCATAAACACACTGGCCCACTACCCCACTTGAACACTCACCAACCTGCCCACTGGCCCAACAGCCCACCAGCCCATAAACACACTGGCCCACCACCCCACTGGCACACTCACCAACCTGCCCAATGGCCCACTAGCCCAATGGCCCACTAGCCCATAAACACACTGGCCCACTACCCCACTTGAACACTCACCAACCTGCCCACTGGCCCAACAGCCCACCAGCCCATAAACACACTGGCCCACCACCCCACTGGCACACTCACCAACCTGCCCAATGGCCCACTAGCCCAATGGCCCACTAGCCCATAAACACACTGGCCCACCACCCCACTTGAACACTCACCAACCTGCCCAATGGCCCAAACGGCCCACTAGCCCATAAACACACTGGCCCACTACCCCACTTGCACACTCACCAACCTGCCCACTGGCCCAATGGCCCACTAGCCCATAAACACACTGGCCCACTACCCCACTGGCACACTCACCAACCTGCCCACTGGCCCAACGGCCCACTAGCCCATAAACACACTGGCCCACTACCCCACTTGAACACTCACCAACCTGCCCACTGGCCCAAACGGCCCACTAGCCCATAAACACACTTGTCCACCACCCCACTGGCACACTCACCAACCTGCCCACTGGCCCAACGGCCCACTAGCCCATAAACACACTGGCCCACCACCCCACTGGCACACTTACCAACCTGCCCACTGGCCCAAACGGCCCACTAGCCCAACGGCCCACTAGCCCATAAACACACTTGTCCACCACCCCACTGGCACACTCACCAACCTGCCCACTGGCCCAACGGCCCACTAGCCCATAAACACACTGGCCCACCACCCCACTGGCACACTCACCAACCTGCCCACTGGCCCAATGGCCCACTAGCCCATAAACACACTGGCCCACCACCCCACTTGCACACTCACCAACCTGCCCACTGGCCCAAACGGCCCAATGGCCCACTAGCCCATAAACACACTGGCCCACCACCCCACTTGCACACTCACCAACCTGCCCACTGGCCCAAACGGCCCACTAGCCCATAAACACACTGGCCCACTACCCCACTTGAACACTCACCAACCTGCCCACTGGCCCAACAGCCCACCAGCCCATAAACACACTGGCCCACCACCCCACTGGCACACTCACCAACCTACCCAATGGCCCACTAGCCCAATGGCCCACTAGCCCATAAACACACTGGCCCACTACCCCACTTGAACACTCACCAACCTGCCCACTGGCCCAACAGCCCACCAGCCCATAAACACACTGGCCCACTACCCAACTGGCCCACGCACCAACCTGCCCACTGGCTCAACGGCCCACCAACCCACTGATCAGACCCGCTGACCAACCTGCCCACTGGCCCACCAGCCCACCAGCCCACCAGCTCCTAACTCCAATGGCCTACTGACCCATTCACGAGCCCAAAACAAGCCATTGGCTTAATTGCACAATACAAAGAAATTGATTTTCACATCTATAAGATTTATTTCTGGCAAACAATAGACCTTCTCAATCTAAATCAACAGAATAATATGAAACAAAAATTATAAATTTGTGCTAACGTTTTTAAAGACACTGGACACCTTAAGTAAAATTGTCAAAGACCAGTCTTCTCACTTGGTGTATCTCAACATAATATGCACAAAATAACAAACCTGTGAAAATTTGAACTCAATTGGTCATCAAAGTGGAGCGAGATAATGATGGAAGAAAAAACACCCTTGTCATACTAAGTTGGGTGCTTTCAGATGCTTGATTTCGGGAACTCAAAATCTAATTCCGAGGTCTTGAAATCAAATTCGTGGAAAGATTTCTCGAAAACTATGTTACTGCAGAGGGAGCCGTTTCTCACAATGTGATATTCTAGCAACGGCTCTCCATTGCTTCTTACCAAGTATGTTTTTATGCTTACAATTATTTTGAGTATTTACCAATAGGTGCCTTTAAGGGAAATTTAACAGTTTGCTAAGGCCTTATTGGTCAATTGTGCTGAGTGTTATTACATTTTATATCTCAAACTCTAGACTTGTACAAACTAACTTTGGGCAAACGCATAAATTTAATAATTTTGTTTAACAGAGAATGTAGTGGATTTATCTGTAACTACCAACTTGACTTGAACTTGGAAGTTAAAGACACTGGACACTATTGGTAATTGTCTAAGACTAGTCTTCTCACTTGGTGTATCCCAAAATATACATAAAATAACAAACTGTGAAAGTTTGAGCTCAATTGGTCCTCGAAGTTGCGAGATAATAATGAAAGAAAAAACACCCTGGTCACACGAAGTTGTGTGCTTTCAGATGCTTGATTTTGAGACCTCAAATTCTAAACTTGAGGTCTCTAAATCAAATTTGTGGAAAATTACTTCTTTCTCAAAAACTACGTCACTTCAGAGGGAGCCATTTCTCACACTGTGTTTTACTATCAACCTCTCGCCATTACTCGTTACCAATATTAAGATTTTATGCTAATAATTATTTTGAGCATTTACCAATAGTATCCACGGTCTTTAAGATGGCTTTAATCATGCTGTAAGAGGGCGCTCTTTTTGTGCAATTTACAATGAGTGCTTTACACTGTTCACCATCGATCACTGACACCTTGGGTCAAGATTTATTGTACAAGTATGTGCATACATGTACAGTACAGTAGATAAACAATCAACATTGGGGTAGATGAAATAACAATCATTCACAATTCGCCTCCATTCATGCCATTATTTATGAATAGAAGGGCATGTCAATTTTGTTTACATTGCAATATTTTTTCACTTCATGGCTTGATACAGGGAGCTATCACAAATTGCTGCATAGTCAATAATGCTTAATTTCTTAATTACAATAATTGGTAAGTGGACATCCAGCTACATATAATCCCCAATTGTGCAAAACATGTTAAAATTGTTCCTGGGGAGTTACATACCAAATGTTTTCACAGAGAAACAAGCTTGTCAGTGCAATCTAGCTTATTAAGGCCCATTCACACGAGCGCTGCAAACGAGGGTCCCGTGCGATTTCATAACATCGATGTTATGAAATCGCAAATCCACGTCGTGTGAATGCTATGTATGTTACGAAATTACCTGGGTCCCGTGTTGTTCATAACACAGATCGAGACCTCCTCCAAGAAATCGCATCGATGTTATAATCATGGGGAGCCATCGTCTGAACCGAATGCCTGCGATCGTAACGAGGGACCGCTGCTTAACCACGTGCAGAACTATGGAGGAAGAAATGGGCGAACTATAGCATGCATATACTTGTACATGTACATACACGTGATGTATATCTGCTCAACGCTGGACAACGATCGTTTGGCTGGTGGGTTTTGTGGCCGGATGCTAGACCAGTCCAAACCTTGAAGCAAAAACATCGTTCAATCGGGAGCAGAGTACGTCTTTTGGCAAAGCTTTTCGATGTTTTAATTCACCATTTGTTATGTCTCATCAATAATTCTATATCTACAAAACATTTTCATTCAACAATGTAGCGATTTTAACGTCAAAAACTCTATTTGAATCGTGAAATTTTGTGTTTTTCTTCGACTCGAACATGACTCGACGTTGCTGGATCGCTGCATTTCAAGACAAGCTCAAACCTTGAAGCAAAAACATCGTTCATTCGGAAGCAGAATACGTCATTTGGTTAAGCTTTTCGATGTTTTAATTCATTATTTGGTATGTGTCATCAATAACTTTATATCTATAAAGCATTTCCATTCAACAATGTAGCATTTTTAACGTCCAAAAAGCTATTTGAATAGTGTTTTTCTTTTTTTAGCTTCGAAAACGTAACCCCCTTCCCGCCGGGATGAGAGTTACGTTATCGCAAATGTTTGTAAAATATTCTACATTTTATGTGACTTAAAATGAAGTTGATTTCAATGAAATTGTATTATTTTATTCCTTTTAACTGTAATCGCTTGTAGACTTTAGTCCATGCAGTCAAGCCTACCCAAACGAGGGACGTATGTTTACATGTGTGTGTGTGTGTGTCGTGTGAATGCTCGCTAAAAAATCGCACGCGGTAAAGGTGACAGACGGCTGGCGCCTTTAACCAGGGACCCTCGTTTGCAGCGCTCGTGTGAATGGGCCTTTAGAGGGCAATGTGATCACATGACACGCCTGCCATTCAATATAAAGATGTGGATAATAGATACATGTACTTAGTAATACTTGTGTTTATGAAACAAAACACCCATGTACAATTTACTGAACAACAAAGTTTGAATACCCTGCAGAGTTTTCCGTTTCAAATTTAGCACCTTTTCAAGTGCTTATAATTTCAACACATTTTAACATGTTTAATGACGCTCATCTCTTTACGACATGGGTGACAATTGTTGGCATGACAATAATGTTGATTGAGTTGCCCTTGGTTTCTAGTTGATTGCCTGCTTCATCTTAACCTAAATGCCAGACCTTAACAACTAGTGTTAAAGGAACACGTTGCCTTGGATCAGTCGAGTTGGTCTTTGAAAAGCGTTTGTAACCGTTTTTTATAAAATGCATATGGGTGCAAAGATGTTGTTAAAGTAGAATACAATGATCCACACAAACATGCCTCGAAATTGCGTGGTTTTCCTTTTACCTTGTCGACTAACACGTCGGCCATTTATGGGGGTCAAAATTTTGACTCCCATAAATGGCCGACCACGTTAGTTCGCACAGTAGAAGGAAAACCACGCAATTTCGAGGCAAACTTGTGTGGATCATTGTATTCTACGTTTAAAACATCTTTCCAACCATATGCATTTTATAAAAAATGGTTACAACCGCTTTTGTTTTGACCAACTCGTCCGCTCCAAGGCAACGTGTTCCTTTAATGCGACATGTGCGACTTTGAACTGCATGGAGGTGGAGGCTCATTGTCTCTCACATACCCTTGACTATATTTTTAGTGTCTCTTGAAGTAGCTATTTGTAACCTACTTTCTATCAGGGTCTTGCCTCTTTGTTTTTAAGATGAATGCATGTTAAAGGCAGTGGACACTATTGGTAATTACTCAAAATAATTATCTGCTTTAAAACTCACTTGGTATTGAGTAATGGGGAGAGGTTGATACGTGTAGTATAAAACTTGAGGTTTAGAGTTTGAGGTCTCGAAATCAAGCATCTGAGAGCACACAAATTCGTGTGACAAGGGTGTTTTTTCTTTCATAGTGATCTCGCAACTCCGACGACCAATCAAGCTCAAATTTTCACAGGTTTCTTATTTTATGCATATGTTGAGATACACAAGTAAGAAGACTGGTCTTTGACAATTACCAATAGTGTTCATTGTCTTTGGGTAAACCATTGGAGAATCCAATTAAAATTAGTCAACTGCTCTGCAAAAGAAAAATTGAAATAAAACACCATGGCATTTATGTATAAAGTTATTGACCCATTTTGGCGGTCAATAGGTTTACGTGTAAACGCTGCGTCGCCTAAAATGCGCACTTCACTGAATAACGCACAGTTACACTGCACATGTGGCGGTTCCAAGATTATTCTGATGAAGATGTTAGGTGAATTGGGTCAATACTTGTGAGAAACACCCCATTCTATTTGTTAGAACCCTTCATGTTGTTAGTAATTATCAGGTCTATATGATTCGTTTTTGAAAGATCAAGGGCTCCAGGGCATTTTCTCCTTGAAAAAAAACGCCCTATGAGGAAATTATACATTTCTACTGGAACATTTCAAGGGGCATGGATGGAGGCAATCACCTTTGTTGCCTCCATGAAGTAGCAGGCCTGTATTATATAGGCATGTGAGACTTCCTCTTTTCCTCTTTTCTGCTGATTTCCTCTTTTTGGGTTCTGATTTTCCTCTTTTGTACTTTACTTTCTGTGTACAAAAGTATAGGAATAAAATCTTTTCTTCTTTTTTTCTTCCCCAGTTTTCTGTTTTTTTCATGGGTAGTTACTCACATGCCTGATTATATGTCCCGTACTGTAGTGTAATACATAACATGGTGTCTTCTTGCTTTTGGTACAGGGCATTTATCTCAGTACAGCCATTATGTTTTAACTTACATTTGAACCAGATTGAGGCTGTAAGAACTCTAGTCTGCAGATCCCATGTTTGTGTTTTTATTCCTTCATCTATGGGAGGTAGAACCCTGACTCATCCATGTTATTCAAACCATTCGAATGTCAACATTTTATGAAGCACCTTATTGTGGTTTAGAAGGTGCTGCGGTACATTCAGCAGCCACTGCCAGACACACAAAGGCAAGGCCACTTTTCTTAGCGATTAGTGTAACTGCAGGTTCTTTTCATACGTTACACAACACACAGGACCTACATACATACAGCTTTAAGACCCATCAGAAGGACGTACAATGTACAAATGTAGCAGTAATGGTAATGTCTTGCTTACAAAAGGACACAAGTGTTATGGCCGGGACTGGAACCCACACTCTGCGGATGCAAACACCAGAGCTGAGTTTGGTGCTCTTCGCCTCTTGGTTACATACGACAAACCACAGATTTGACACACAAACATCTTGGATATCACACATTCATTTCTTGAATGATAAACAGATGCAGACCAAATGATTAAGCCCTATGGGTTGATTCAGTTACATGTAGGCTATTTGGTTCTGGAATTTGATACAATTAAATAGTCCTAAAAACCATAAGAAATACTTTAGTTCCTAATTAACTTGTTAATTTCCTTTCTATTACTTGTTTTTATTTAGAGATTGGGAAGGAGACTGTGAAGACATACAATTCATTGGCACAGTTTGCTGTGACCAGTAAGTACATGTATGGACTTTAATTTATAATTTTGATATGATAACAATAAGCCATTTGTGAGTTAGATTTGAATAATATCTTGTACAATGACTTGCTAAGTCACAAGTTACCGCTTACATTTGAATTCCTCAGACTACAGAGACAGTTGCTTTGTCACATGATTCGGGCAAGCTTTTGTATAGCAACCTCCAGATGAGCAGACCGTGGTACCATTGTGCCATGGCCATCCATTCAGAATTGTGTGTGGGTTTTCACCATCTCTTACGCAACTACGTACGCAAAAGGTTTCCCTGAATCGTGTGATACATGTACCAACTGTCTCTATAGTCTGAGGAATTCAAACTTGAAGGCACTGGACACTATTGGTAATTACTCAAAATAATTGTTAGTTTAAAAACTTACTTTTGGTAGCAAGCAATATATATAACATTGTGAAAAAACTTTGGCTCCCTCTGAAGTAACATGAACATAGTTTTCGAGAAAGAAGTTGTTTTCCACTTAAATATTTAAAATTGATTTCGAGACCTCAGAATTAGATTTTGTGGTCCCGTAATCAAGCATCTGGTGTGATGGGAGCACACAACTTTGTGTGACAACATGGACAGGTGTTTTGTTTTTCTTCCATTCTAATCTTGCATCTTCGGTGACCAATTGAGTTCAAATTTTCACAGGTTTGTTGTTTTGTGCATATGTTGAGATACACCAAGTGAGAAGACTGGTTGGTCTATGACAATTATCAAAGGTGTCCAGTATTTTTAGGTGGTGACTTGTGATCAAGCACGTCATTGTACATGTGTGTACCAGACAACATTCATATCTAACACGCAATTGGCTTATTTGAAGACTGCATACTGCATCTGGGGGTGCAGAAGTCTGATACTTCATGGCGCATTTGTATAGATGCAGCTGGTCATTGCCTTGCTCGCTTTCAAAATGCTTCAAATTTTTCTCAAAGAGGTGCAGTTTGCATTGCAAGTCCATGGACAAAACAAAATGTCAGGTCTGAGTGTACAAGTACTGTACGCACTTGGAGAATAGCACTACCATGATTCTGTTTCCATTTTATTCTTAGTCCCTTTCTCTATGGTCCAATTCATTTCAATGCAACAATTATTTCCAAGGATGTGTAATCTAATACACATTCACTTTGACCAAAGCCCTTTTTTTAGCAAAGTTAAGTCGCAGCATGTCTTGAGTATGGTCTATCTGTCTATAGGCCTGTAGACACATTAAACTGTATGTTTACAGCAAGACTTTGATATTGAAGTCACCAAGTCTAGCTGGACAGGCATGACAGGAATGAAGGTTTTTGTCCAGCCTTGTCATGCTTATAGAGTTGTTGTACATGTACATGTACTGTCTGTGCAATCTACCAAAAGCAGTGAATTAATTGCTTTGCTTTGTCATGTTTCTGTCTGCTTCTATCTGCACCCCTTGAGTCAGTTGATAATTGATAAATTGTGATGGACATTGTGATTATTCTGTCACCAATCCATACATGCTGTAGTGTGTGATTTAACACGCTCTGTAAGCACAGTGTTTTTCCACCTGCCATTGGTAACTGTAGTGACCAATGCTTAAAATTAACCTTTCCCATGAAATATGCTAATTTATTCATGCATGATTACAGTTTAATACAGACACTATTGGTTGAGAAATCTATGTACAGGCAGGCATACATGATGTTAGATGCACAAATGCGTGCTTTGAGCCATCATCAGTCCCGTAAAAAAAGGCGGGATATTCCCTCATTTTGCCAACCGGTAGTGCTGGTGTGCAACTTGTATGGGAAAGGTCTTCATGTACACGTTGTATCTAAGTAACATACTTAAATTTTTACAGTTTGCATTTTTTCTCTCTATGGTTTCATTATAACATGTAAAGTTACTTCCAGTTGTTTTCTTTTTAAACCTACTGTCCATTGTAGAAATCACTTTATGGACGTACCATTCCTTCCCTAGTATCATGACTGTAGTCTACTGTAGTCAGTGTCCTATCGTAGCATGTTGTGCATTGGATGATCTCATGCTTTTGATAGTTTCTTCTCCTTTTTTTTTTTTTACTGTCTTGTATCGTGTGCAAGGCAGCTTTTGTGACTAGTGTGCTATGCATGCCCTTACATTTTACCATAATTTTTATGATCACCAAATCTTTTTAGGGTTTACTGCAGACCAAGTTCCAGATTGTATCTCCATCATCTGACCAGCCCAAAGATTTCAAATCCCACTCATGTACAGTGTTTTTCTGTCTCTGTCCTTACTCTATGGTTTCTGCAAACCTTTCTAGATTATCTCCATCGTGCACAGTTTCAAATCCTACCATGTACTACGACAATGCTTGTATTTCCACCATGCAAAGGTTAAAATCTTTAAAAAAGATTATATAGGCTTAGTTCTTGTGTGCAGTTGTTCAAGCGAGTGTAAGTGCAGTAACCATGATAAATTTAAACATGTTTTACAAAAGATCAAGTATTTGTAGGCGCACTGTTTGTGTGTATTCCTGTGGGATTTGTACACTGGATTAAAAACCAATATGCCCATGGGTAGTTAATGTTCATGTGCTTGGTAGGACGACACATTTAAGCCATTAATTGCTGCCAGGCTGTGTTGATCAATGTATACATACATGTGTGTATTAAAGGCATTATACACTTTCGGAACAGGACAAAAAATAAAAGTTTACAGATTTACAAATAACTTACAGGGTTTACAGAAGGTAATGGTGAAAGACTTCTCTTGAAATATTATTCCATGAAATGCTTTACTTTTTGAGAAAACATTAAAACAATTATCAATTCTCGATATCGAGAATTACGGATTTATTTTAAACACATGTCATGACATGGCGAAACGTGCGGAAACAAGGGTGTGTATTCCCGTTATTTTCTCCGGACTCCGATTGAGCCTAAATTTTCACAGGTTTGCTATTTTATAATATAAATTGTGATACACAAAGTGTGGGCCTTTGGACAAAACTGTTTACCGAAAGTGACCAATGGCTTTAAACTGCCTCCAGATTGTGTGAAGATTTTGATTTAATTTAAAAAGAGTGTTTTGATAGAACAGTAGACTAGCACATTGTGCTCATCTCCTAGATGAATATAGCTACGTGTACACACTGTCGGGTTGTCATGAGAGTGTTATGATGAATTACACAGTCCACACTCACAGCCCAACAGTAGGGGCCTATGGCTTCAGGTCTGTGTGTGAGATGGGCATACATTTTGCATCGAGAATCATTCGCTAATATTCATCACTTGGATTCCAAACGTGTATACATTGAATATTACATTTACTGAACATCGAGTTAGGTACATAGTACATTCATAATTAAGTAGAGTACAGTGTACACATGTACATCCTAATAAGCCTACTGTCCCCAAGTTTTTGTTTCTCAGTGTCTTGTCCTTCTTGATCATAAAGTGATTGTCGGTTAGCACGTGTACTGTACCAAAAGTGTGTCAATTTTAAATTTAATACTGATAGAAATCTATCGAACAAATACAGTGATTAATTAAGCCACCAATACTTTAGTGAACTTTTAAGGTTTATAATAACAATTGGTTGTTACAATGAGCACTTAATCTACATTGTACGAGCACCTGAAACACCTACTATGAAAAGACACAAAAGATGGAAACAGTTTATGTTTATAGATATATATGAAGTGTCACACAAGCGTGAATGCTTCTGCGTTCGGCCATTTGTAAAAATATACCGCAAACGCTGTGCTGTGTACATCCTTGGTTGCTAGCACATCAATACAAAGCTCCTTTTTATTAGGTATGTAGGTTATCAGAACAGTAATGGCTTCAGCAGTAGTTCAAAGTATGTATGGTTGGGTGGTTTATTTCCATAGCAACCCTAAAGCCATTGTCATTGAGTTTGCCCAATATGCACTTAAAGGCAAGATGCATTTTAGTGACTTGTGATGTAAATGTAATTTACGCAAACACTCAGCCTCTGCCCTAAATGAGTACAATGTAGCCTCTCAGTTGAGTGGACATGCAGTCTTTCATGTCTTTCTGGTTATACTTCAAGGTCGGTTTTTAAAAGGCTTCCCTCTTTCATATTTTAGTTTAAAGGCACTGAGCACTATTGGTAATTACATAAAATGATCTAAGCATAAAAACTTTGGTAAACATATTGTGAGAAACGGTTCCCTCTGAAGTAATATAGTTTTTGAGAAAGCGGTAATTTCACTCAAATATGACATATATTTGTACAACAAGGTTTCTTTTTTGTCTTTCATTCTCTTGCAACTTCTATGACCAACTGAGTTCCCAAGTAAAAGCATATTCCAGGATACATGTACATCAAGTGAGAACACTGGTCTTTGACAATTACCAAAAGGTGTTCAGGGGTGGATTTCGCAAAGAGTTAGGACTAGTCTTAACTTACATGTAGGACTAGTCTTAGGAGATAATTATTAAAAACTTAAGGCTAGTCCTAAGTTAGGACCAGTAACTCATCCTAACTCGAGATGAGACTTGTCAATTAACTCTTTGTGAAATCCACACCAGTGCCTTTAAAGCACTAAAAAGTGTAATTCTTCGGATTTCAGAATTGTTTACCAGCAAAGAAGTTGAACTGAATCAAAAAGCTTTACTCCCTAAATGCTGGATTTATTTAAGGCTGTAGTATTAACAATTTTCTCTTTTAAATGTCTCAAATGTGTGACAAACCACCAGATCCCTTCTGTTACATGTATGTCATTGATTTTAATGGGTAAACACACTAACACCCCTCCTCATATTCATGTAGTTGGTTTCCCTGTAAATCCAATAATAATAATAAAAGTAACCAGTTTTTATATAGCGCTTTTCACACCCGAAGGCATCTCAAAGCGCTTCTGACATTATAACCCCTGGTCACTGGGCCTAAAATCATTCCTTAACCATCTCAACTCCCTGGGGAGTATACAGCCTGTGCGACAATTATATGCGCTACTCTCTAAATCAATCACAAGAACCATCTCTGCGCTCACAGGTACCCATTTACCCCTAGAGTGTCTTGGCCGAGCGGTTAAGAGCACCGAATTCAAACTCTGGTGTTTCTGATCAGCAGAGTGTGGGTTCGAATCCCCAGCCGTGACACTTGTGTCCGTAAGCAAGACACATAACCATTGCTTTGCCTTCGGATGGGACGTAAAGCCGTTGGTCCCATGTGTTGTGTAAACGCATGTAAAAGAACCCAGTGCACTTATCGAAAAGAGAAGTGGTTCGCCCGTTGGTCCCATGTGTTGTGTAAACGCATGTAAAAGAACCCAGTGCACTTATCGAAAAGAGAAGTGGTTCGCCCCGGTGTTCCTGGCTGGATTGGCAGCACATTGTGCCATAGCACCTTGTAAACCATTACATGGTGTTTAAGGATTAGGTCTTATATCTAAAAATTCGCCCCACTCCTTGCAGTAATAATACCTGGCGCTTTGTATCCTTTGGCAAAAGGCGCATTATAAATACGGTTATTATTATTATTATTAGGTGTTCGGGCAACAGCCCGAACAACTCTTTGATTTTGTTCGTTTTTTTTTAAATTTTTTTTTGGGGGTTTTTCTTATTCTTCTCGCTGTCGATTGTCTGCAAGAAAAAGCATAGTTGCGAAGCTTGCATTAAGTTGAAATTTTGCACACAGGTAGACAATAACAAGTAGATGATGCAAAAGTTGTTACGTCACGATGACGTCATCAGTTGACGAGATACACTAATTCAAAGTTTATTATTTCAAAAAATCATAACTTTTGATCTACATGAGCGATTTTTACAATCAATACATCATCGGAAAGCGCATTAAAAACTCTGTAAACGCCTCACAGACATGACCCCATTTTGATTTTGTCTTCCGGCTCAAAAGAGAGGTTGAAAATTTCAAAATTCATGTATAAAGAACTACAAAATTCTCCCATTGATTGCGCGTAAAGATTTTACGATTACATGTACACGTACTTTGTCACCACGTGTAAGCATGCGGTGCATTGCGGTCACCACGTGTAAGTTGGCGGTGCATTGAGGAGCATAGTCACGCTCTGCACCACGTTTTGATAGTTTCAGTCTGCGTTCGAGGCGTTCTCAACATAATGTCAGTTTTCTTCAAAAGTAATTAATTAGTTTTATCTACGACCATACTGCGTTGATAACACCGGTTCTCGTCCGGTCACTGTGAGGTTAAGCAAAATCGGGCCCAGTCAGTATTTCGATGGGAGACCACGCGGCGACCAAAATTTGTACTGTTTATTTTTGTATTTTTATTTTCTCCTAAAAATAGCCTCGTTTTTAGTCTGTTTTCAAGGCGTTTTCAACAAACATTTCCCTTCCGGTTAGTTAGTCTCTTCTCCAGTCGTCATTATGCATTAAGCTCCTATATCCTCAACCACAAAAGCTATTTTGACAATCTATACATCATATGAAAGGGCTTTACGTACGTAGTCTGTTTTCAAGGTGTTTTCAACAAACATTTCCCTTTCGGTTAGTTAGTCTCTTCTCCAGTCATCATTATGCATAAGTTCCTATGTCCTCAACCACAAAAGCTATTTTGACAATCTATACATCATATGAAAGGGCTTTACGTACGTAGTCTGTTTTCAAGGCGTTTTCAACAAACATTTCCCTTCTGGTTAGTTAGTCTCTTCTCCAGTCGTCATTATTCATCAGTTCACGTTTCCTCAAACACAAAAGCTATTTTGACAATCTATACATTATATGAAAGGGCCTCACGTATTCCACAAAAATAGGTATGTTGGTGACCTTATCTTGACTTTTTGACTCTTTTTAACTGGAAGAGCCTGTAAAATGCTTTGAAAAGCCATTATTTAAAGGCTTTTAGGTTGAAATGTACACTTTTTGATGCTTTTTCCATAAAATTATTACACATCGAGAAAACTGTTTGGTTTTGAGTTCTTTGTAATTTGACGTGCTATTAACAATACTTGTTTCATTTATTCAAACACTGACCCAACAATAGCCGAACACCTAGTGTTAGTTTTTACAAACACTATATCTAGTTTTGTTTTGGTCTTATTCTTCTCGCTGTCGATTGTCCGCAAGAAAAAGCATAGATGCGAAGCTTGTATTAAGTTGAAACTTTGCACACAGGTAGACAATAACCAGTAGATGATGCAAAAGTTGTTACGTCACGATGACGTAATCAGTTGACGAGATACACTAATTCAAAGTTTATTATTTCAAAAAATCATAACTTTTGATCTCCATGAGGGATTTTTACAATCAATACATCACCGGAATGGGCATTAAAAACTCTGTAAACACCTCACAAAAATGACCCCTTTTTGATTTTGTCTTCCGGCTCAAAAGAGAGGTTGAAAATTTCAAAATTCATGTATAAAGAACTACAAAATTCCCCCATTGATTGCGCGTAAAGATTTTACGATTACATGTACACGTACTTTGTCACCACGTGTAAGCATGCGGTGTATTGCGGTCACCACGTGTAAGTATGCGGTGCATTGAGGAGCATATTCACGCTCTGCACCACGTTTTGATCATTTTAGTCTGCGTTCGAGGCGTTGTCAACATAATGTCAGTTTTCTTCAAAAGTAATTAATTAGTTTTATCTACGACCATACTGCGTTGATAACACCGGTTCTCGTCCGGTCACTGAGGTTAAGCAAAATCGGGCCCAGTCAGTATTTCGATGGAAGACCACGTGGCGACCAAAATTTGAACTGTTTATTTTTCTATTTAATTTTTTTTTTCTCCTATAAATGGCCTCGTTTTTAGTCTGTTTTCAAGGCGTTTTCAACATACATTTCCCTTCCGGTTAGTTAGTCTCTTCTCCAGTCGTCATTATGCATTAAGCTCCTATATCCTCAACCACAAAAGCTATTTTGACAATCTATACATCATATGAAAGGGCTTTACGTATGTAGTCTGTTTTCAAGGCGTTTTCAACAAACACTTCCCTTCCGGTTAGTTAGTCTCTTCTCACGTCGTCATTATGCATAGTTCCTATGTCCTCAACCACAAAAGCTATTTTGACAATCTGTACATGATATGAAAGGGCTCTACGTACGTAGTCTGTTTTCAAGGCTTTTCAACAAACATTTCCCTTCCGGTTAGTTAGTCTCTTCTCCAGTCGTCATTATTCATCAGTTCACATTTCCTCAACCACAAAAGCTATTTTGACAATCTATACATCATATGAAAGGGCTTTACGTACGTAGTCTGTTTTCAAGGCGTTTTCAACAAACATTTCCCTTCTGGTTAGTTAGTCTCTTTTCCAGTCGTCATTATTCATCAGTTCATGTTTCCTCAAACACAAAAGCTATTTTGACAATCTATACATCATATGAAAGGGCCTCACGTATTCCACAAAAATGGGTATGTTGGTGACCTTATCTTGACTTTTTGACCTTTTTAAACTGGAAGAGCCTATAAAATGCTTTGAGAAGGCATTATTTAAAGGCTTTTAGGTTGAAATGTACACTTTTTGATGCTTTTTCCATAAAATTATTACACATCAAGAAAACTATTTGGTTTTGATTTCTTTGTAATTTGACGGGATACTTACAATACTCGTTTCATTTATTCAAACACTGACCCAACAATAGCCGAACACCTAGTGTTTGTTTTTACAAACACTATATCTAGTGTATTTTTAAGTTTGTTCGGCCAACTCAAAAATACCTTGTCCGCTAACAAAAGCACCTTTTCCAAACCCGTATGAACTTGAAACTTCACACATAGATAGGTATCTATTAGGAGAGGAAACCGTTTAAGTTACGTCATGATGACATCAACCGTTCTTGAATGATGGTCATTCAAAGTTTTTTTATTAATATAAAATCATAACTTCTGATCTACACAGGGGATTCTTACAATCAATACATCATCGGAATCATCATTCAAAACTCCGTAAACGCCTCACAGACATAATCCCATTTTGACCTTGTCTTACGGTTCAAAAGTAAGCATTTGTATATTTTCTTGGCTTAAGTGTTTATGCCCAACGCAGCATACCCCTCGCGACTATAGCTTGTTCAGACTTGTTTACACATTATACGCCAGTGCCATGTGCGTGCACATGGCGTGATTTTCCATTGATAAGTTTTGACTGGCAAAAGGTCACCTACGGAGCTCCAGGAGTGCCATCCAACATATTGAGTTACCGACATACGTTATCTCATCAAGACGACTTATTTCGTGGAACCAGTTACTAACCGACATATTATTTTGCTAAGTCGACTTACTCAAAACTATCAGTTGACTTAATAACATAATTTATCTCATCAAGTCGACTTAGATAAAATGTTAAGTCCACTTACTGACATAATTTATCTCATCAAGTCGACTTACAGTTTACTTATACACAGCCTGCACACGTTGCAAATTGAGATTGCGAGTTAGGGCCCGCGTGATCGCTAATAATGTGGGGCGTTTTTTGTGCCTGGGATGCAGAAGAATAACCACAATCTAAGACTTGAATCAAGTCTACACCTCGTCCAACTCCGATTGTATTAGTCAATTCAGGCATCCTCTTCAATTTTATTTTATGTAACAAGCAAAATTATTAATTTACTGATTTTATTTAAAAAAGGTTAATGGCTGTTAGCAAACTGCGTCCAACTAACGCTACATGGTGTACATGTACTTGCAAAATAGGTTTTGACACTACTAAATAACTACGTGAGAAGATTGAGACAATAAATCATGAATTCAGTTCGCAATTTTGCTGCCGATCGGCCCGGGAACACCGGGGCGAAATCCTTCTCTTTTCGATAAGTACACTGGGTTTCTTTTATATGCGTTACATAACACATGGGACCAACGGCTTTACGTCCCATCCGAAGGACGAAGCAATGGTTAAGTGACATCATAATTTTGTAAAGTTAAGAAAACTCCTAAACATCTTTTAACCCAGAGGTGCTCGGTCCAAGTTGTCAAACATAATGATAATGATGTAAGTTTAATCACAAACAATGGAACCCCCATGAGCGGGCTAAGCACGGGCTAATCATACTAATATTTTGTAACCGTTGGAACCTACTTTATATCTTTGCCAGGTCAAACATCATTTAAAGGGGCATTACAGTATTACATTTAGTTTTAGCCCGCAAACGTAAAGTTAAAAAGCAATATAAAGACTAGGAAATAGAGTGCTCTCATAGTGGTGCACAAGGTTTGATACACACACATCTCAACGCGTGTTCAGGCTGTTAAAGCCATTATACACTTTTGGTAAACAGTATTGTCCAAGTCCCACACTTCGTGTATCACAACTTATATATAAATAACAATCCTGTGGAAATTGAGGCTCAATCGGACATCGGAGTCGGAAGAAAATAACGGGAAAACCCACTCCTGTTTTCGCGCGTTTCGCCGTGTCATGACATGTGTTTATAACAAATCCGTAATTCTCGTTAATGAGAATTTATATTGTTTTACCGTTTTCTCAAAAAGTAAACCATTTCATGGACTAATATTTCAAGAGAAGTCTTTCACCATTACCTTCTGTAAACCCTGTAAATTATTAATAAATCTGTGAACTTTTTTTTTCTGTACCGAAAGGGTCCAATGGCTTTAAGTCAACTTCTTAGTTTCTGTAAGTCGACTTGGTGAGATAAATTATGTCAGTTAGTCGACTGATCATTTTATCTTACTCGACTTGGTGAGATGGATTATGTCAGTAAGTCGATCTACTTGGATCAAGTCTACACCTCGTCCAACTCCGATTGTATTAGTCAATTCAGGCATCCTCTTCAATTTTATTTTATGTAACAAGCAAAATTATTAATTTACTGATTTTATTTAAAAAAGGAAAATGGCTGTTAGCAAACTGCGTCCAACTAACATTACATGGTGTACATGTACTTGCAAAATAGTGTTACTGGCCTCACGTTTTGACCCTACTAAATAGCTACGTGAGAAGAATGAGACAATAAATCATGAATTCAGTTCAAAAGGATAAAAGTTTGTTTTCGTCATATTATTCATCAAACTATAAGCCTTTACCCAATTAAAATCTTCACAACAAAATGTATGTATGGAAGGTACCAGACACACGTACCAGAGCCGAGTTGAAAAGTGACAATACCAAAGTGCAACCATCAGCCGTGAAGTTACATTATATATGATGGTTTTCAAAAGGATAAAAAGGTTGTTGTCGCCACAACCAACCCCCTTATATTTCAATGAACCATGTGAATCTATTCAAACAAACAAAACCTTTTAGAGAATATCCATGCATAGATTTGTCAGGTGCATAAAATTATGTCCCAGCCAGCACTGTGATTTATGTGTGTTTTACTAGTTTCCTCACTCCCCAACCAAAGTGACTACAATACGTCTCTATTGAATAACAATGGTGTATTTCGTCATGGTTTTTATTTTCAGCTTTTCCATAGATCCTGTTTTTTATGACTCCCAAAAATGGCCGACCGTGTTAGTTCGCAAAGTAAAAGGAAAACCACGCAATTTCGAGGCAAATTTGTGTGGATCATTTTACAACATCTTTCCAACCATTATGTATTTTATAACAAACGGTTACAAACGCTTTTTATAGACCAACTCGCCTCATAAGGGAACGTGTTCCTTTAATTGATAGTTGTTCGAGCAACAACCCTTTTGATGCTAAATTACCATAATACACATCGAGAAAAAAAATCTTTGCATTTTTAACAACACTTATTTCATTGACTCAAACGCTGACCTTGACGATATCCGAACACCTTGTGTTTGTTTCTACAAACACTAAATTCTAGTTAGGTGTTCGGGCAACAGCCCGAACAACTCCTTGATTTTGTTCGTTTTTTTGTTTTTTTGTTTTTTTGTTTTTCTTATTCTTCTCGCTGTCGATTGTCTGCAAGAAAAAGCATAGATGCGAAGTTTGCATTAAGTTGAAACTTTGCACACAGGTAGACAATAACCAGTAGATGATACAAAAGTTGTTACGTCACGATGACGTCATCAGTTTACGAGATACACTAATTCAAAGTTTATTATTACAAAAAATCATAACTTTTGATCTGCATAAGGGATTGTTACAATCAATACATCATCGGAAAGGGCATTAAAAACTCCGTAAACGCCTCACAGACATGACCCCTTTTTGATCTTGTCTTCTGGTTCAAAATCAAGGTTGAAAATTCTAAAATTCATGTATAAAGAACTACAAAATTCCCCCATTGATGTACACGTACTTTGTCACCACGTGTAAGCATGCGGTGCATTGAGGAGCATAGTCACGCTCTGCACCATGGTTGATCGTTTTAGTCTGCATTCGAGGCGTTCTCAACATAATGTCAGTTTTTGTTTAAAGTAATTCATTGGATTCATCTACGACCATACTGCGTTGATAACACCGGTTCTCGTCCGGTCACTGAAGTTAAGCAAAATCGGGCTCAGTCAGAATTTGGATGGGAACCACTTAGCGATCAACATTTGTATTAATTAGCTGTTTCGTAGCGAAGCGCAGCGAAACAGCTCTTGTTTTTGTTAAAGTTTTTTTTATTATTATTATTATTATTATTATTTTTTTTTTTTTTATTTGTCATCTTCAGAAAAATTTCATATAAGTGCTGATTTGCAATGTTCCCAAAGAGCAATTGCAATGAAATTTTCAGGGATGAAAGGTATTGGTGCAATGATCATTGCGAAACAAGGATGTCATTATGAAATAATCAGAAGTCATGTGACGTCATCTTAAAGGTGTTGTATTTTAAATGTTTGAAAATTTATAACAAATCAGCCACAAGAGACCGTAGGTTTCTGTTTGCGGGATTGGGGAGGGATAAATAAGGTCTTCATTTTGTTTCGTCTGCGTGACCTCACATGACCTCTACATCCGGTCGAAACCGGAAGTGGCCCTCTAATTCAAAATTGGAAAAAGATATGAAGTTGCTTTTAACGATGTTAGTGCGTGGCAAGGGTGGGCAGTTAAAAAAAAATACCAATGACGTCACATAATGCAACGGCGCCCTCTAGCGGCAGGTTGAAAACTCGTCAAAATGGACTTTTTGAAGATGTGTGTGGTGAAGTTTTTTGTAATCACTTCAAATTTTACACACACGTTAACTGTCAGGCAGCCATCATATGTGTGAAGTTTCAGATCAATGACGTCATTGGGGGTCACGTGACGTGGCCTTAAAGGTGCACTTTTTGAACTCATATAACTCTCTAAGTAATTATGCGATTATGTTGAAACTTGGTAGGTTGTTAGATATTGGCAAGCTCTCGTGAATTGTGAAATGACGTCATAGTGACGTCATCACACGATATTTTATGATTTTTTCAATTTTTGCACCTTTAACGAATAAATTGCTATCCGAACATGGTATAATCCAAATTTTTTTTTTTAATAGCCTGGATTAGTCATAACTGCTTTAAAAAAAGAATAAATTTCAAATTCAGTTGACAAAATTTAAATTGTTATTAACGAAACAGCTCTGCATTTGTGCACAAATGCAATCATGTCTAGTTATTTTTGTATTTAATTTTTTTTTCTCCTATAAATAGCTTCGTTTTAGTCTGTTTTCAAGGCGTTTTCAACAAAGATTTCCCTCCCGGTTAGTTAGTCTCTTCTCCAGTCGTCATTATGCATAAGCTCCTAATATCCTCAACCACACAAGCTATTTTGACAATCTATACATCAAATGAAAGGGCTTTACGTACATAGTCTGATTTCAAGGTGTTTTCAACAAACATTTCCCTTTCGGTTAGTAAGTCTCTTCTCCAGTCGTCATTATGCATAAGTTCCTATGTCCTCAACCACACAAGCTATTTTGACAATCTATACATCATATGAAAGGGCTTTACGTACGTAGTCTGTTTTCAAGGCGTTTTCAACAAACATTTCCCTTTCGGTTAGTTAGTCTTTCTCCAGTCGTCATTATGCATAAGTTCCTATGTCCTCAACCACAAAAGCTATTTTGACAATCTATACATCATATGAAAGGGCTTTACATACGTAGTCTGTTTTCAAGGCGTTTTCAACAAACATTTCCCTTCTGGTTAGTTAGTCTCTTCTCCAGTCGCCATTATTCATCAGTTCAAGTTTCGTCAATAACAAAAAATATTTTGACAATCTATACATCCTTTGAAAGGGCCTCACGTATTCCACAAAAATGGGTATGTTGGTGACCTTCTGTTGACTTTTTGACCCTTTTAGACTAGAAGAGCCTGTAAAATGCTTTGAAAAGGCATTATTTTAAGGCTTCTAGGTTGAAATGTACACTTTTTGATGCTTTTTCCATAAAATTATTACACATCGAGAAAACTGTTTGGTTTTGAGTTCTTTGTAATTTGACGTGCTATTAACAATACTTGTTTCATTTATTCAAACACTGGCCCAACAATAGCCGAACACCTAGTGTTTGTTTCTACAAACACTATATTTATTTATTATTATTAGACAAGCAATTGTAGAGAAGTGTCTTGCTCAGGGATACAAGTGTCAAGACCGGGATTCGAACCCACACTCTGCTGAACAGAAGCATCATCAGACCTTGAGTTTGGTGCGCTTATCCACTCGACCACGAGACCCCTTTTTGACTTAGCTTTGTTTTTACATTGGTTTTTTTGTTGTACAAACCACCTGACCCATATCCTGAAAATTGGTCTGACCTCCTACGATCACTAAGACTGGGTCACTAGGCATGTAGACAGAGCAATTGATCGACAGAGTGATATAAATGAATCATTTAAGGAGCATAACAACTGTCTTATGCGTAGTGTACCTAAATAACATTAGTATGGAAGCTCGAAGCATGTCAGCATCATAAAAATTGAATACGGCAAGCTTGTAGGCTAAAGGCTGCTACCTGAAACCCCAAACCCCATATGAAATTCCATGCCTATGAATTTGGTTAATGACAGACCTAAATGATGGTTTCTTTGAATCCCTGAGCAATTAGATACAGTTTCTCTCGTAAAGTAAATCCCAACTGGCGGCATTGGTTTGACACTACAACTTCAGGGAACCCACAGCAGGCTGATATCACTTTCTGAGAAAGTTTACTCTGCCACAAAATTGTACTCATTGGTTTCAAGTTTCTCTGCAATCGCCAGCCATACCCTGTAGGCTACTATGTTAAATACCAGCTACATGTACGTAGTAGGCCAATCAGGAGGCTTACAAGAAGACGTACACGATCCTAAATAAACTGCATCCAGTGATGTATTCTTATTTCACTATGGTTACCACTAGCTGACGCCATCTACTGTACAGCTTTGATGTTGTTTTATCTTACATGTACATAAAAGTATCATGTGATCATATTAGTTTCAAGTTAGTGTACATGTGTACATGGGGAAATTTTTCTTACAAAATTGAAAATTTTTATTATTTCAGACAGGGATTTGTTGCAAGGTAAAGACACTATTGGTAATTACTCAAAATAGTTGTTAGCTTACTTGGTAATGAGCAATGAGAGCTGTTGATAGTATAAAACATTGTGAGAAATAGCTCCCTCCGAAGTAATATGTTTTTTTTTGAGACAGAAGTTATTTCTCACTAAAATATTAGAATTGAATTTGAGACCCCAGCTGAAAGCACACAACTTGTGTGACAAGGATGTTTTTTTTCTCCATTATTCTCTCCTAACTTCGACCACCAATTGAGTCCAAATTTTCACAGGTTTGTTATTTTACGCATAATAAAAAAGGTAAGATATACCAAGTGGTAATACTGGTCTTTGACAATTACCAAAGGTGTCCAGTGCCTTTAAAATGTTATTCTCTCTCGGGAAGGTCGACAGATGTTGCAATAAATATCTCTTCCTTTTGAACCTAACCAGGCTAGATGACGTTAATGACATTGACTTCAAGAATGATGCATTTCTCCAAGATAACTATTCTGCCTCATCTCGCTGTGAAAGAGGAATAAGACGAAGAAGACTCATGTCACATTCTCCTGTTGTGAAGAAGAAGCGGAGAAGTTATTGGCCTTCTGGGTAAGCTCAAACCCTTATTTACAACAGCAAAAAACACAAAAGATAATACATATAGACTTTAGCTAACATTTGAATTTCTAAGTGGCATGTACTCAGTTACATTTTAATTTAAGAACTTAAGAACAACTTGATTCAGCTTCTTTTTAGGTATCGAAGGTGAGTATTTCCTTAGAAAGAATAGGAAATCCCTTCAGATTTAGGGAGAGATCTCAGATTTCTTTCACTATTTTTCTCTGGGATGTGACCTGAATTATGCAGCCTCTTGCACTAAAGTAAAGCCTTCTTCCATTGAACTGGCTGCGGCTACTGTACGGTGTATGTGGCTTTAAGACAATGGAAGCGTCAAGGTAATTGTCAAAGACCAGTCTTTTCACTTGGTGTACCCCAAGTATAAAATAATAATTCTTTGAAAATTTTGTGTCAATTGGTCCTCCCAGTTGCAAGAGAATAATACAAGAAAACACACCCTTGTTGTAAAGATATGTGTGCTTTCAGATGCATAATAAAAGGCTTCAGGCCTATAATATTTGAGTGAGAATTTACCTCATTCTCGAAAAACTACGTTACTTCAGGGGGAGCTGTTTCTCGTAATGTTTTATACTATCAACAGCTCCCCATTGCTCATTACCAAGTAAGTTTTTGGCAATTATTTTGAGAATTTACCAATAGTGTCCAGTCTTTAAAGCTGTGTACATGCTGAAGCAGTGAAGCTGTAGTCATATTTTAGTCATTTAGTTACAGTAAAACCTGCCAACTGACACTTGCCTCACATTGTTTGAATCAAATCCTGCTCCTGCTGTAAACTGTACACTGGGTGGTACGAACACTAGAATATGAAACATGGCAACACCAAGTCTACAGGCAGTCATGAAGGATATAGTGGATTGGATGAAGTGATTAAACACAGTCTGAAAAACATTGGCAAAAACAAGTCTTTCCCAGTTGGACATGGATTGATGGATCATTAATTGAAATCAATTAGCAGACTACATGTAAAAAAATCGATCAATTACAAGTTTGTGTCTTTGCTTTTTCCTCAGATCTGTCATCAGCAAAAAACGAGTCTTTCAGAGGTAAATATTGACTCGTGGCTGTTCATACATGTTTGTACAGTAAATGTCTCTTACTCTTAGTGCACCATATATCTTTAGTCCGGTTATGATTGTTCCGAGTGTCAAATACAATTTGCCGAGCCCAGTCACCTAGCAACGGCATGAGTGTCTGGGGAACATTTGTAAGCATCAAATTCTGATTGACTTGTGAACTCTTAAGTTTCTTGTCAGTTATATTTCTTTTGATGGTTGGCATACTGTACATGTATGTACTGTGTGTGTATTTGAAAAGTATTTGGTTATTTTAGGGGAGGCAGGTAAAAGAAGTACACTATCTTCAACTGATATCACTAAATTTTACAAAGCTATATAAGATTCCTCTTTATATGAGTTGCCTTAGCAATTAAGATTGATAAATATCTGAGGTCAATTCTTGTTTCTTTGTGAAATCGAGCTATGATGGACATTTTTGAAAATGCACAGCAGATAAGAGCAACAGACTCAGGTTTTTGGTGTTTCTGATCGGCCATGTCAGCAGAGTGTGGGTTCAAGTCAAGACACCTAACCATCATTGATGGGATTTAAGCTGTATAGGTCCAGTGTGTTGTGTAATGCACATGAACCAACCCAGTGCACTTTATTAAAAAGAGCACTCCAATGTTCCTGGTTTGATCGGCAGCATATTCAGGCAATGTGAGACTTCCACTTTTCAGCCTCTTTCGGGGTTTTGATTTTCCTCTTATTTCCTTAACTTTTTGTGCACAAAAGTATAGGAATATTGTCTTTTTCTCTTTTTTGCTTGCCCGGTTTTCTCTTTTCCTCTTCTTTCATGGATAGTTACTCACAGATTGCACCACAGCATCTTGTAAACCATTCATGGTGATATGTAAAAGAAAATGTTGCCTCATACTTCATAAACAGAGCTCCACAACACATTTCATGAAAGTACTGAATGTTGAAGTGCCTTAAAGCCATTATACACTTTCGGTAAACAGTATTGTCCAAGTCCCACACTTCGTGTATCACAACTTATATATAAAATAACAATCCTGTGGAAATCTAGGCTCAATCGGACATCGGAGTCGGGAGAAAATAACGGGAAAACCCACTCCTGTTTTCGCGCGTTTCGCCGTGTCATGACATGTGTTTATAACAAATCCGTAATTCTCGTTAACGAGAATTTATATTGTTTTACCGTTTTCTCAAAAAGTAAAGCATTTCATGGACTAATATTTCAAGAGAAGTCTTTCACCATTACCTTCTGTAAACCCTGTAAATTATTTGTAAATCTGTGAACTTTTTTTTTTTTTTCTGTACCGAAAGGGTCCAATGGCTTTAAGCACCACTGATTGACGGAAATGAGCGTGATCTAAATGATAGAAACCACTATTGTTATCTCAGTTTTGCATTTACATTTATGTAACATAGTACTTTTTCAAACTGACAAAAAAATTGGTTAAACTGAAAGGAAAAAAATAGTACCTCGTACATTTATGTAGGTATTCCAGTCCTTGATGTATTTTAAACTTAGGCTTCACAGCATAAAAATCGTTGTTCTTCCTCTTGCCCTCTGTCTGTGCTCTTTGTATGAGTTTGATATTTTGAAGGACTAAGATGATGGTCTCTCTTGGAGCTGATTTGTGACTGAATGTTGCAATATGATGATTTGTTTTTTACATGCTGAAAATTTTGTGTGATGAAAGAATTTAAGTTCAGTGCAAAAGAAACGAAGAATGAAGTGTATTCCTTACACTGTGTGCTATAAATTATAAAGCTTTACATGTACATAAACTAAACGAAATACCGGTCCAGCTGTCAAATTCCAAACTATAATTTCCCGAGAAGATGTCGGCTGAAGATATCCTCTTGTTCAACTCAACTGAAATTCCCCTTCAAGATTCTTTAAAGTTATGAAAAACATTACACTTCACAGACTTTATCCCCACACTGTTCGCCTGGTTAGTTGCTAAGACTTTGCCCCAAACCTCCCAGCTGTCTTTGTGAATGATGGATGTCATCTACAGTTTCTGTGCATTTAAAGGCAGTGGACACTATTGGTAATTACTCAAAATAATTATTAGCATAAAACCTTTCTTGGTGACAAGTAATAGGGAGAGGTTGATGGTATAAAACATTGTGAGAAACGGCACCCTTTGAAGTGCCATAGTTTCCGAGAAAGAAGTAATTTTCCACAAATTTGATTTCGAGACCTCAGATTTAGAACTTTAGGTCTCGAAATCAACCATCTAAACGCACACACCTTCGTGTGACAAGGTTGTTGTTCAAATTTTCACAGGTTAGTTATTTTATGTATATGTTGAGATACACCAACTGTGAAGGCTAGTCTTTGACAATTACCAATATTGTCCACTGCCTTTAAATGAAATCTTAGTCAAGGTTAAATTTATTTCTGAGTTATAATGTAGAAGGTTGTCCGAGCTGTACACGCATAGATTTCACACTATCTGAGTTTGAATCCCAGTAATTGGTGTCTCTGCAGTCTGAATCTCTCAAGGTTGAGTTCAAGTTCGAGTCAACTTCATGTAGTGTATAAATTTGTTTAGTCAACTGGTTTGTATTTTGGTCAACACATTCTAAGTCAAACCCGATACACCATGGTCCTCATTGTATGTCTTAAAGACGTCTGGTAATTTCTTAAATAATGAGACATTTTGTATACTGTTTGTACAAAACAAAATTAAGGGGAAAATGTTGCCTTTGTTGTACCCTACCAGTCACAGTAAAAAAAGTTAGAACAATTTTTTATGGACCCAAAGTGACAAATTAGTGTGGACAAAACCTGGATGTGGCAAAATGCAACTCTCAATCATGTCAATGAAAATCCAAATGATTTAATTTCCTAGATCTTAAGAAAGGATCAAAGAGAATAAAATCTGATATTTCATAATGGAAGGAATTAATAGCAACACCGCTAACATGGGGCTAAATAGCTCAGCTGGTACTTGGAGGTCTTTGGTTAAAGTCTAGCTCCAGTCAGTTTTCCTTTATTTTAACCCAGAGACTTTATTACATTTAACAAACATAACTAATTCCAAAATGTTTAGAGACAGATAGGTGTACATCGTGATCCCACCATTGCTTCTGTAACTACCCAAAAAGTCACCAGAAATCTATATTTGCCAGACTTAAATAAGGGAATGAAAGGGTAGCGACGAGTTCTTAAGCGGCCGTTTAAAACCGGCAGGGTCGTTGCCGTGTGGAATCGCACGGCAACGATCCTCTAAGGTTATAAACGGACGTTTAAGTACGGGTCACTACTCTTTAATTCCCATTCATAAATGCCCTTTTGTAAAAAAATGTAAAAAAATACAATTGAAGACACTTTGAGAATTGAAAATTCGAGGTTTGAAGTATTTTTTTCAAAAACTTTGATGCGCGTGGGTTGTGTGTATGCACGCGCGCTTAGAGAGAGATTGCGCGCGCGTTTAGAAATAGATTACGTGCGCTCGCTTAGAATTAGATTACGCGTTGTTACTAATAGCTATGCACAATCCGCGTGATAATATTGACGTACATGCATGCCCGACACGCGGAAGCCAGCCGGGGAAAATAGGTCATGTGATGCGCTCTCCACCAATAGGAGTAGCGAAACTGTCTGGGGTATTTATTAATGTGTTTTTTTGCACATCTGGAATTGATGAGAATTATGTTAAAATTGTTTTAAACAAGAAATCAACGCTACAAATGTGTATCACAAACCCATAAATGGAGCTAACTAAATGAACATGTCCTTTTTCTAAACTCTCCTGAAGTTACTTGAAAAAAATGTAACCAAATTAAAAAAGAAAAGAAATATTATTTTAGACTTGCCTTGTTATGGAAAAGGGGGATCATATCATACTGTAGGTACAAAGGATGGTGTAAGTAAAGGTAAGCAATGAAACAGGTTAATGGTACCCTATTCTAAGCATGGACAAATTACTGAATTGCAAGCGATGCTATGCTATTGGACCCACTTGCATCCGATCAGTTTAAAGTTTAATGTCAAATTGCTTCTTAAACGTAATTATCTCCCTTTTAATTTGAAAACTTATGAAATATGCACAAGTAAGGTCTTTGAAATATTGATCGACTAACAGTCCTCTAGTAGTGCATTATAATAATAGTATTATAAATAACGACTTGTATTAATAAAGCTGACAGACTGATGGAATAGATGCAGGGAATGATGGGTTTGGGTAATGTCAATATAATTACAATGCTCAAACAGAATCTAAAGCTGGGGAGGGACCCAAGACTAAATGACAACTGGAGCTGCCTCCTAAACACTCTCTGCTGTAGGCTCAAATACTAGAAAATGAGAGTCAGCCTCAAGCATTCAATTCAGAAAACAAATGAATGTATGTATACCCATGAAAAAGGCAAACTTTCACAATACATGTAGGAGTAAAAAAAGAAGAAGAAGAAGAGGAAGCAACACACTTTTGAAAGAGTTTATTCCCTTGGGGGAAAAAATAATAATAACCCCTACAATTAAAAAAGAAACATCTATAAAAATTATAATAAACTGTATGTTTCAGTTTAAAACTATTGCAAGCAACTTTAAAACTTTTGCAAGCGAACATGCAACCCATCAACCTAAGATGGGTTTTCAAACTTGTGCACTCGACAAAACCATTTGATAGCACTCCCTTTTTTACTCTTACCCTCCGGCCATGTTTAAATACTCCTTAATCGTGTGAATATTAAATGTGTGTGAACGGCAATATTTTCTCCAAGGTATTACTATTGTAGAACAAATCAAACCTCACTGCATAATTTGAGCAAAATGTTTAGTTACATGTATATCCAACAAACTTGAAAACATAATGCAACAGACTTATTGGTGACAGACATCATGGATTCTACTTCATACTGAAGTAGTTAACACAACTCTGTCTGTTTCAATTGAAATCTGGCTCAGTCAGTTTAGCTTTGGCTTCAAATTAAGGGGAAAAGGCCATATGTTTGTTAAAAGTAATAAAAATACTAGTTTCTTGCTTGTGCCTGTTAAAGGGTCTATGTAACTTTTGTAGGACAAAAAACACAATGTCCACAATGTCATGAAAATAATTTTTGTCTCATGTGACGAAAATTATTTTAACCATTTACAAACGTATTTTCATGACATTGTTTTACTCATTTCTCGAAAACTACAGCACCTCAGCACGTAATATTTTCAGGGAGGCTTTCTACTATCATTATCTTCAAACTGTGTAAGTTTAATGTAAATCTACGGACATTTTGAAAAAGTACCCAAATCCTTTAAAGCCATTGGACCCTTTTGGTTCAGAAAAAAAAAAAAAAAAGTTCACAGATTTACAAATAACTTACAGGGTTTACAGAAGGCAATGGTGAAAGGCTTCTCTTGAAATATTATTCCATGAAATGCTTTACTTTTTGAGAAAACAACAAAACAATATAAATTCTCGTTAACGAGAATTACAGATTTATTTTAAACACATGTCATGACACGGCAAAACGCGCGGAAACAAGGGTGGGTTTTTCTGTTGTTTCTCCCGACTCGGATGACAGATTGAGCCTAAATTTTCACAGGTTTCTTATTTGATATAGAAGTTGTGGTACACAAAGTGTGGGTCTTGAGGACAACACTGTTTACCGAAAGTGTCCAATGGCTTTAATGTCAAGTTTGTCATGCATTACTATACCCTCACAAAGTCACACTTTACTTCCTTGAATAAATAGTCCAAGTATTGTACACATTTTGGATGCATTTGAGTGCATTGTCTATTGGGCTGAAATATGAGTGAAATAGAAAAGACAGATTCCACCCAGTGATTTTGTTTGTAGTCGATCATTATTTTAATATCATAGTTTAAAATATACCTGTATCATATTATTATTTGTTTGCTCCTAAACATTGCGAATGACTCGATGTAGACACCAACCTTGTTGTCCACCATGACATGACCTCACCTTGTTTGGACGTGTTGGGATCAACAATTTGCAAAGCAACGCTGTCTAATAACTATCCATATTGGACTTCATGGATGTGTTTGACCATGGAGCCCTTCAAAATATTCCTGCAATTTAGACTTTCAGGTTTTGTAGCAGTAGGTCTTTTTTTTATTTTGTAAAAAGGGCCTAGCCTCTTTATGGACTATATTGCATGACTGTAAATTTGTCAAAATTTGGCACTTGATGTAAATTTGTTAGAGGGCAGAGTGATCGTGCATTTGCATCATCTACACACATTTGAAGCACACACTTGTATTTGAACCACAAAAGCACACCATACCTTATAGGGTTTGACTCTACTATGCTATAAGTGCTGAGTGGTATTAATGGCACGTTGCAAGGGACCTACATTGACTGGGATTGTTTTGTGACAGGGTCACAGTGCGAGATACATGTATTCGAATTCACATTAATGTTTTCAGTACTCTACATACAAATGTATTTTCAATTTACACAAGATTCATTGTTTTACCACTCATGAAATTTAGAGAGATGTTTTGCGCAACTGGCAAGTGTTCATGGTTCTTATTTTCACAGTATAGTTTACTTTATAAGTGATTTTTTATTAATGCAGTGGACACATTCATAATTTACGCTGTTGGAATTTACTCACCATACATTTGCAAATTTTACCTGGATACAGTTTGCAGTGTTTCACATGGCCCTTCCATGAGCCAAAAATGCTAGAACCATCCTTTGATCAATTTAGTTCCCACGGGTTCTTCACAGTTGGCTCTCCAATTTTAATTAATACTGATTGTTACTTTGATTGTCTTCGGTTTTATAACAGTGAGTACAGGAAATTATCAAGTATCTAATTACCTTTTGTATACTGATGTTTGGATCTACTGTTCAATGTGTGTGTTGCGCGGCAAGCACTGCATACACTTTAAGAGATGTTAAATAATTTGCACCGATCGAGGATAAAGAATATTAAGTTTGGGTTTACTCTACACCGACGTGTGTAAACACTGAGTTCTGTGTCGTGGGTTCGAATACCTCCCGAGTTGTGTAATGGTAAAACAAAAGTTATCTGCATAAAAAAAAGGTTTTATACCTCTCCAAGGGCGACACAATATACATGTACTTGGCGCGTGACCATAGAACACACAAGACGCAGGTAGTGATATTATTAGGTGTGCAATGTAGGTTTTTATCACCACTCCATTCTGCGAACCTGATTGGTGGATTAGCGCGTACTTGAAGATAATCATTAGTGACATGTTTGTTCCATGCATACATTGGAGGCGTGGCATTTTGGATTGGATTTGAGATTGTGTTTTCTTTACACACAAAGTCATCTCTCATTGCGAAAGACAATATTTAATTTTCTTTGGTTTACTTATAATAACAGGAATAATAAAAATAAAGACATTTGTGAAGCACTTTATGCAAAAGCCTCTATGCACATAAAATATACAATGAGTGAAAGATACAATTATAAGTAAGCAGATAACAAATGAGTTTTGAACAGAGACTTAAGACAGCGTAAAGAACTAGCCATAAAAATACCATAAAAGATGGAAGCGGCTCTAGTAGTTTAGAAATGACTGTTTAGATGATCGTAAAGTCTGAGAAGGGAAAACAATAATGGTGAACATGTTCAGGTAAATAAGCAGAAGAGCTTTGAAGGTTAACAAAAGAGTTTTAATAATTGAATATAAAAACCAGCATCAAATGGTCCGCTTTCCACGAAGAGATAGATGTACATTTTCTTAGAGGAACAAAGGATCTATTTTTATATTACTTTTTACCATGATGGACAGCGTGCTTAAAGCCATTGGACACTTTCGATAACAAGTATTGTCCAATGGCCCACACTTTATGTATCACAACTTAAATATAAAATAACAAACCTGTGGAAAGTTCACAGATTTACAAATATCTTACAGGGTTTACAGAAGGTAATGGTGAAACACTCTCTTGAAATATTATTCCATGAAATGCTTTACTTTTTGAGAAAACATTAATCAATTATCAATTCTCAATATCGAGAATAACAGATTTATTTTAAACACATGTCATGACACAACGAAAAAGGCAGAAAGAAGGGTGGGTTTTCCCATTATTTTCTCCCGACTCCGTTGACCGATTGAGCCTAAATTTTCACAGGTTTGTTATTTTATATACAAGTTGTGATACACGAAGTGTGGGCCTTAGGACAATTTTGTGCGGTTGCTTTAAACAAGCATATGAAATCTCAATCCAATAAATCTCCTGTCTGTGTTATAAATGTGTGAAGAAGAAAGCCTAGGTCTAAACCTGAGGCTATTGATCACACCCAAAACATCTCTTGGGTTTTGAAGGTTTGGTTCAGTGATAAGTTTTACAACTGTATACAGCGCAAATACTGTCATGGGTCTTCAGTCAGCCTGATTAATGAAGACATTGGTTGTCTGTAAACTTTTACTCTGCTTGAGCCCCAATTTTAGTTTTACAATTATGTTTACTTGCTTGAGCCCCCAAAAGCTACTTTACTTGTCTGTGCACTATACTCTGCTTGAGCCCCGATTGGGACTTAAGTTGACTGCAAGTTTTACAATTATGTTTACTTGCTTGAGCCCCAAAAAGCTACTTTATTTGTCTGTGCACTATACTCTGCTTGAGCCCCAATTGGGACTTAAGTTGACTGCAAGTTTTACAATATGTTTACTTGCTTGAGCCCCAAAAAGCTACTTTACTTGTCTGTGCACTATACTCTGCTTGAGCCCCAATTGGGACTTAAGTTGACTGCAAGTTTTACAATATGTTTACTTGCTTGAGCCCCAAAAAGCTTCTGTACTTGTCTGTGCACTATACTCTGCTTGAGCCCCGATTGGGACTTTAGTTGACTGCACTATGCCCTGCTTGAGCCCCAATATAGATTTCAGTTGTCCCTGCACTACTCTCTGCTTGAGCCACAATAGTGACTTTAGTTACCCAATATAACACATAAAAAAAACCACTCTGGCCTGAGCATAAAGGTCACTTGTTAAAAAGCTGTAGATTTGTCCATCTTCACCCTCCATTATATCCTATAACCCAAGCCTATTCCATCATTGGAAAGAAAATGATTGTATCTTTCACAAATATTTCTGTTTGAGTTTACAGAACACAGGGACTTGGGGAAACAAAGACCAAGAACTTGGTATTGTTTTTGCTGATTTAAATTATTTTTGAATAATATGAAAGAAAAGTCAATAAGTAAAACTTGTTATGTTCTGAAGAAAAATATTCCTGGTAATTTTTAAAATTGAATTTTATAGACACAAGGTTTCTGTTGTGTGAGAATGTATGTCAAACATTGTGGGAACCAGTGATTGTCAAAGAACTTTGGGCTGTGTAAAGGCTTAAATCACTTTTCTTACACCTGGGATAATGGTAACTCACTATTACATTTATCAGCCTTACTAAAAAAAAAAATTAAAAAAATTAAAGCATATTATATTTTGTCGGGTCAGTGCACCAACGAAGGTTCTAGCTCATATATTTGGTGAAATTGAGTAAGAGTATGCAAAAGGTGTTTTGTTTTTATGATCTATGTCTTCTTCATAATTCATATGTTCAATTCAAGTGGATTTGTCTTAAACAACCTGTGTTTGTCTAAAACATCCGCAAACATTAAAAAGTGATTTACCAAAATAAACAAAAGTGGAGTTACGCCCTTTTTGTATTGACCCAACAATTTCTGCATATCGTTACTTTTATTCACCTCATACACAGCATACACAGCATCGTATATAAAGCTGATTTGGATCAATTAAATCCTTTTCCTGCTGAACCTTTATTTTCAATATTTGAGGGAAAACTTAATTTGATTTTTGTCATTGGTTTGATTGTTAAGTGTTTTTACCACATTGGTCAATGAAGGGTTTAAATTTCGGACTCATTCATTTGGAATTTTTTTGTACACGATTTTAATGTACATGTAGTTTTTTTTTGTAATTGCCATGTTGTACGCTATACCATCCATTTTGTAATAAACAAACCCTTGCCCTTAATGCCGCTTAGATGAACATTTCATTAACTGCTTGATGTATGCACATGTATTGTGAAATTTTGCCTTTATAGTCAATATCCAGTATACCATGTATACAGGTTCCTGAGTCTTCATTGTTGCAATTTCCAATTGACCTACTCACTCACCATTGGTGGTTACGTGTACCCGTTTTTAGTTTCAATGTTGCTGCTCCCTGGTTTGAATTGATGGCGTACTTTAGCACAGTGATTCAGTTCTGTTAAAATGGTTTCTTTGTTCAGAGACCACCAGGCGCGTCCATTCCTCCTGGATGGGCCCGGTTGAACAGGACTTGTGCTCACTTTGTGCATTGCTACATGAACTGACAGTGACGTGAGGTTCATTTGTAACATGTTGATTCCTGGAGTATATAGTCTGGCCTTGACAGGAGCATCATCCAATAATATTCCCAAACCGCCTCATGGGAAGAGCCTATAATTCCACTTCCCTGTTGGATTACAGCGATTAATACTGCATTGACTTTAATATTGATGCTACAAACAGCGGAGTCAAGAGAAGATGCTCCTGTAAGTGTATCTAATTGTATTATGAAAGTACGTAACAATAATAGGTAGAAGGTATCACTGGCTGCTGAAACAGTATTAAAGACATTATCAGGTTGTTTTTAGATGCACCAGACACTATTGGTAATTAGTCAAAATAAAATCCTGTTGGTAGTATATAACATTGTGAGAAATGGCTCCCTCTGAAGTAACATAGTTTTTGAGAAAGAAGTAATTATAAAATATTCAATTGATTTCGAGACCTCAGAATCAGATTTCGAGGTCCCGAAATCAAGCATCTGAGCGCAAACAACTTTGTGTGAAAAGGTTTTTTTTTCTTCTTTCATTATTATCTCGCAACTTTGATGACCAAATTCAGTTCAAATTTTCACAGGTTTGTTATATTGTGCATATGTTGAGATACAATAAGTGAGAAGACTGGTCTTTGACAATTACCAACGGTGTCCAGGGTCTCTGAACAGGGTGTTATTGTTTGGATTCCTTTTGTTTGTAGTAGTTACAATGTACATGATATAGGTACCGTAGTCCAAAAGTATTTTTTATGGAATTATTATATTTTTATCCAACTTCAATGATAATACGTAATCAAATAATAATGTAATAATATTTTTTTTTTTTTTCACAAAAGCTACACCTGTATACATGTCTTTAATTCTTAGGCAAGTCATTTGTTTCAATGATTATTTCATTATTATGCTATGCCAGTTACATGTATTTGGGTAGATATGTATGTAGAAACGTTCTTCTAAAGCAAGATACGTGTGTAGTTGAACATTTTCTTTCAAGCATTGAGCTGCTTCTGTGTTCTTACATGGACATACTTAGAAAGCATCTTTCTTGTTGTTGCTTATACATGTAGCTGTAAATGTTCTTTGGAAGATATGGGCAACCTTGTCTTAAAACAAGATAGTTGGAAACGTCTTCCAAGCATTGAGCAAGCTTTCATGTTATTACAAGTCCATATACATGTACATGAATTTGGTGAAGTTCATTCTGATATATTTTGTTTATAAAAACATTGGTAGTTGTGCTGGTACTTATTTCGTTTGACATATTTGTGTAGATAATTTCTTCATGAATATTAATAAAGTGGGCATCATCCAATAGAATCCAAACTAGCTCTTACGAATGCCATATAATTTGACATTCCTGGTGGGCTACAACGATTAGGCCTATATTTCCTTATGATACTACATAGAGTGGAGTCAATCTGAGATAATGGCGTAAGTATACTTATCATATAATGACAATTTGTACAGTTACATGATCAGGTAGTGCTACAGGCATTATCACTCTATTGAAACAGTAGGAAAGACAAGATTATGTTTTAAGCTTTTGTAATTTTGTTTTTATTTTATTTGCTGTTTTTATTCTGTTTGATTACCTTATACTCATTTCTTTTTTCAAGGGTTGTGGGCTTCTAGGTTTTTGTTTGTAATATTTTTATGTGAAAATTATTGAAAATTTATTGAATATGACTATCAAAATAAAAACTGTTTCTGTTTTATTTTAAACTGCATGGGTTTTTCAACCTTGTGTGTGGCTATCAACAATGTTTTTTTTTAAATTGTTATATATAAACAAGAATGACAAAATTTACTTGGCACAGTAGTCTACTATAAAAAAAACTAGGAAACTCATATCATGTTAACAAGTATTAAAAACAAGTTATTGAAAGACTACCACTTTCCACACATGGCAGAGTAGTATATTAACTCTGTGGGAGTACTACACGATTCAGGGTTTTGGATGTTCAAATAAAAGCCTTGCTTTCTACCAACTGAATACAGATCATGTGTAGTTGGCCTGATAACAATCTACAAGGTTAATATGCCATTTTTTGTTCCTTCAACTGTGTTATCCTCTATTAATATAAAGAAAACCATTTTGCTCTTTTGATTCTATATATCAATAACTATTGAGGTGTCGTGTTAGTCTGCTGTCTCTGTATGCTCAACATCTGGTAAACTGTTTTCTGTGATTGCCGTTTGGGAGCTCATTGTGTTTGACATGACGCCTGGTGTGAAATGGCACCCAACAATGCCTCTTCATGTATATATATAGACCTACAATGTAGAGCAGGTGGTTCTAACACTCTCATCATAAAATTATGTTTGTGATAATTAATATCACTTGGATTATCATAAAGTTATTATTTCAGTTTGTGATACTTAATATCACATGGATTGTCATAAAGTTGTTATTTTAGTTAGGCCTAATTACTTCATGTTGTTTATTGGTGTTTGCATGGAGATGTGCGGTCAAAGGCAAATTATGAGACATTGTACTTGGTGTTGATAAATAGCTGTCGGTTCATGTACATGTACATTGTAGGTATAACAGTTCCTTACAAAGCCAATAATAAACAGATCTGATATTTATACCAAAGTTATGATTAAAGGGAAATTGTTGGCTAAAATAACTAACACATTTATTTGATTACTTTAATTCTTTGTACTACAATTTACGAGCAAAGGCTGTCAATGGAAAGGCAAAGTAAAAAACCAGATGTACCCTCCCAGATCTTGCTCATTTAAAAGAGTAAAAATTATGTATGTACATGGTAACAATTTTGTTGACAACAATTCTGATTTATTCAGTTAAATAGAGATGTTTGTGGTATATTGAGCTTTTGAGAACTACTTAACATGCTTAATAGGGTCAAATCATGTGTACCATCTGTCACGTTGGTTGGTGAGCCATTGGTTGGTGAGCCGTTTGCTGGCTGCAGTAAAGGAACCAAGGTGCACCTGTCATGTTAGCAATTTTTCCAAAGGTTGTATTTTTTGTTTAGAACCTGAAACCACCTAAAATGTTTGTCAACATGTGGATGGACATGCAGGCTTATTAACTAAACATATTTTTAAGCACTCTCAAATAGAAAAAGGGTTATGAAGAAGTAGCCTGCATTTTCTGCCAGTTTGTTTAATAAAACGATAGAAAAAAAAAAATAATTTGGGGCGATTTTGTCATCAGGTACTAAAAAAAAAGTTCCATCCATTGTCAAAACTGCTAATATGATGGTAGAAAAGTTTTACACTGTCAGCAGATAATTCGAAATAGTATAATTATATGATATTGATATGATAATTTACATGTATATTATTTTATATATTTTTATCATGGTTATCAATGATGGAAAAAAGATTGTCACGGATCTAGGTGGATTAGAAGTAAACAGTTTGTAGGTCTGGAATAAAGACAAGAGGTCACATACATGTAGGTTAAATGCGAAAAGTTTTATTTGTATCCGATTTTTTAGTTCACAGAGCAGCAGCAGGTTGATATGGAATAAAACAGGCTAGAACTTGTCATAATTGCTGGGGTTTTTTTTCCGTTGACAAGTTGACATATGACTGCAATTGCTTTGCCTAGCTCATTTTCTTTTTGTCATTAATTTCATTTGTATGGTTGTGCTGTCCAACCAATCAGGGCTGGTCCTCTTTTGCTCACTCCTCTTCAAATATTTGATTTGTTTCTGTAAAGCGTGTTGGTCTGTTGATACCATTGCATTTAGTGTCCATGCTGTCACACCAGTATGACGTCTGTGTAGTAACCATTGTACAGTACTAGCTGTACATATACACACTAAGCATGTTATGTGCGTCTAGCGGGCTGCATGAAACTGAAATAGGAAAATTACAGCATGTCTTCAAGACTTTCTTTATTGCGTAAAATCAAGTGAGTGGGTTCTTCAATATCATCCATTCTTCATCATCTGGTGTGCTATATCTGGCTCATATAAGCCACTGCTGCAAAAACTGTTTGGAATATTTTAAAATCTTGTAATTTGTTCAACAATTTATTTAATTTTTTATATATATTTGTTTGTACCGAGTTGGGTAATTTCATGGTTTCTCAAAATACATAACCACATTAGCTGCATTGTTTCTGAATTATTATGACTTGGTATTTTTTAACTAAGATTGGAGCATATAAAATTTTTTTAAAAAGCAAATGTGTGGTTAATTTGGTTTAAAGGCCATTATTTTAATAACTGGAAATGCCCAAGTTCATGAATGTGTTCAGAGTAATCCATTTGTTGTAGATTCGTAGAGTGTTCCATTTGTTAGTATTTTTTGCTAGTATTTGTGATCTCTTCACAGGTTTCCTGAGAAACTAATTTCAGTTTGAATTTAGTAAATAAGTAATTATTGTTTTTTTTATAATATCTTAATCATTCCTCTCTCTGGATTGAACTCACATTTTGTAATGCTCTTAAACTAAACTGTATTTTCTTAGCTTTTCATTCTCGTCTGGTTTCTGTCTCCAATTTCCCTGTCAGGTCAAAGAGGTTAGGCACATCTGTTTCCAAGGCCTTCAGTGATGCTCTTTCCAAACTTGAAGTAAGTCTTTCTAAACATACATTACTAATAAACATACATAACTTTACATAAATAGATATGTTAAATTTGCATCGGTACCCGCTACTAAAATATAGAATTTGAACTTCCTGTAGCTACTAGGCAATCTTGGTAGTCTAGTTGGTATTCTATAATTGCAAAGGTCGTGGGTTCGAATCCAGCCCAAGTAGAATGCCTGATTTTTTTTCCACAAAACTCTGGAAGTACTGAGTATTTATGACAGGTAAAACCAAAATGATACATAAATGTTTCTATAGAAAAGTGGAGTATACATTGCATACTTTGAAATACACTATGAATGAGAGTTTCAACCTAACGTGACTTTGTGATATACATGAAATCACGGCAAAATTATTTCTTTTCTTTATAATTAATTTTATGTGTTTTAAACACAAACAAAAACATCTACAAACCTTGCGTTCTTTCAAGGCAATGGGATGGACAAGGTGGCCCAAACAGTATTTCTGAAACATTCACTATTTCTACATTTTATGGTTGCCATATCACTTTGAAACAAGAAAACAGTCTTGTTGAAAGGTTAGCTTTTTCTGTTTGGCAGCTGTTGTTTTTTGAACGAAAACATCTCCCCACTAACAGAGTAAATCTCTACTTTATTGTATGTTAACTGGCACAATGCTTGAAGGACTAAACAAAACATTCACACGCCTCACCCTTAATAACAAAAAGGGGTTATAACTGACACGGATTTGATGCAGGTTTTTCAAAATAAAGAAATAACAGAAATGTTTTGCAGAAATGGAACGTCCCTCTTACATTATAAGGACAAAATTTATTTTAAAGATCTGTGATAATTTGGCAATGCTTAACATATTTTAACCATTCATTTTTGTAAACACAAAAACGTGTATATTGGTCCATATTTTTGTATCGTGGAGGAAACTTTTTAAGCCATGTTTTTAGATAAAATTGGTGAAAATGAAAATCTGGGAAAGCACAAAATAAAAATAAACTTTTACATCCATTTTCACACTCGTGAATTCTGGAACCTTTAAAAACAGCTAGTTTGAAGCAGTTTTTTTTCCTGTAACAACATAGTATTTAAGGTAGACTGTGAAAGCCTTGAAGCAAAATTAAGTCTGTGGGACCAAATTGTTCTAAAATGTACATGTATGCGCGAGACTTGCATGGTTTGTCTTTGTCTACCAATGATCACTGGTCTTTGTGCTGGATATTCAATCGTAGAACATGTCGCTGGAAATATAATTTAGCGTGTATGTAATTCAAATAATTCTGGAAAGAGGTTTATGTATGTTACGATGCCTGCTGCTATCCATTGTGGTTTTACATGTTTTTATAGGTTTTGCTTATGTGGGAGGCATTGTAATGTCATTTTTACAAGTTGTTTACGTATGTAAGAGATATGACCAGTAATATTGCATGCAGAATTTATGACACTTGAATAAGTCAAACAATTTTTATGAGAAGACATTCGTTGGTGCTTTATGCAGGATACTTTTTTACTGGTACAAGTGATAACATAAAAACTAAAATAAAATATTCAAGTTCAAACAGTTTGGAAAAAAAAAACAGTTATAAAACATTTTAAATAAGTATGTTGAAAACTGAGATGATGTTATAATATCTCGATTTCAACTTGTTTATTTAAAACAAGCCTTAGGTAATCATTTTATGTAAAACCTTACTGCAAAAGTATTTCGTAAACACCTTTCGGTATTAAGTAACAATTTGAGGATATTCGAACTCAAGGCAGAAACCTTTCTGTTAAATCTGTGTAACTTTTAAACCAAGCAAGACTCAAAGTGTTCTTCATTTGTTTGTGTTTGTTGAACAGCACAGCACCCGTTTGAGAGTTTTGTTTGTGTGACACTAACAGTGAGCACTTATTGTTTCTGTTTAAGACTTTCTAAGTGTTCCTACAACAACAATAACACCTACATGTATCCTTTTTAGAACCAACCCAACTCATTTAGATATAATTGTTACATGGTGTTACCGCAAACCTTTCTATAACATATCCTTTTGATTAATTTTTTGGGGTCTGGTGGGTTTTTTTTTTTTTCAGTGTTTGTGCATTATCGCCAAAAACTATCAATTGTATTCTCTTTTTTGTTGATCTGGTTTTTAGTTTTAAGTGGCAACACCTCTTTTATAGTTTTTATTCTTCTATGTCTAAAAGGTAATTACTCTTGAAAAGAATCATGATCAGATTTATCTCACAATTTAAGAAAACTTAAAACATTGATGATACAGAAATCAGATACTGACTGCCCTAATTAACAATAATTATGCAAATCGATCAAATTGCACTCCCAGATTAATTATTTGAATCTTGTTTTTAACTGATCAATGCAAACAGGTGTTTAGAATCAGCCATTACAGATTAACGGATGTGAAATTATTGAGTAAATGTATGTAGGATCCTGTTACTGTGGGCACACTTTCTGTGGACATACTTTTCCCCAGTTGTTAACTCTCCCATGACATGTTTTGTACAACCTTTGTAAAGTGTCCACACAGAATATGAATTCACACAATACCAATTTATACCAACAGTGGCATCACTAACAGCAAACCACAATACTCAATAGCAACCATGTTGCTATTGGATATTGTGTTGTTTGGTGTCATCATTGTTTTCATGTGGACATGGTGGAAGATGAAATAGAATACTTTCACTTGTGAGATCATAATATAAGAACGCATAGTCACAGATTGCCCATCACAAAGTGCTACATCAGATCATGCTTAATCAAATCAAAAGACATTCACTGTCTAGGGTCCAAGGCCAAGCCCACAATAAAGCTAGAGCTTGCATGGTGTATTGTACAAAATGTATATTACTACATGTAGCTTCTTAATTCTTCACACAATGAACACTGAGTAGTTTTCTGCTAATCTGATTGGTTCCTGCAAAACAAAACTGCAGCAAGTCACACAATTGCTTCACACTCTGACACTACGCGGAAACCAGTCATTTGTTGCTTACATATCGACTCACCTTGGACCAATTCCTTACATGGAGAGCTTCCCTTAAACAACAAAATTTCCAAAACAGTGACAAGATGTTGCTTTTGTTGTCAGCCAAATACTGCAGATTGTATTTTCATTGTTACAGGTTCCCTAGCACCTCTTTCATTTTGAGCCCACACATGACAAGTTAAACTGAAATCAAAATTAGAATCATTTCTAAATGATTCTAACTTTGATTTCAATTTTTTAAAAATTGTTTGAATCCTAAATACAAATAAATACATCAAAACTAACCTGAGAAAATTTAATATCGAAAGGGCTTTTTTTGAGATATTGCCAAAAATATAACATTTATTTCCATCCTAAAAAGTACGTAAAAGAATGCAGAAGACAATAATCAGTACTTCTGACCAAGTAAGTTTTTATTTCCATAATTTTAGCAGTGGTTACTGAAAGTAAACCTTCCCTTCTGTAAAAGCAGTTACCTTACCCTCCAGTTTGATTGTAATATCGGCTCAGAAAATGAAGCAGGCAAAGAGCAGGACTTTTACTGCTGTTCATCCTTGGATTGTTCAGTTCTTTCTCTCTGTTGTCATTGTGGATTATAATTGAATTATCCTTGCTTTGAGTACATCAGGTACATCAGTGATTGTAGGTTATAATTGAGTTTGAGTGGAAGACTACAAATAAAGAGAGGACTGCTCATTGCATTAAGGTCAAATATTCCATGACTGCAATTTAGCTTTCATCTTCAGCAAAGTTGAGAAAAATATCACAGAATAATGTGTACTGAACGGTTTAGGAAATGTACATGTGTATTAAGGTTTGTTTGCATACAATGTACAATGTACAAGTCATCCGCATGTGATTTGCTGATAATCAAAGGTCAAAAAAAGGATGTCAGATAACATGTGGAATTTTTTTTATCGAAAATGATAAAAATTGTTTTACCTTTTTAAGATGAAATTGATAATATAATTGACACTGCTAACAAATCCAATTTTTGAAAACATGAATCAATTTACAGTAAACCAACTTCTACATGAGCCAACTAGTACGCACACCAGTTTGGGCACACCCAAGTCATGCGCACATCAAGTCATACTCGTTCCATTTCATTTCATTTTATTTGTCAGCAAAGATGAAAAAACACATACAAAAAAAATTCTCATCAAAGATTTACAAAAACAAGCGCTACAATAGTTTAAAGAAAAATACAAAAATGTTAAATACACGTACAAGCAAAGTACTGAGGAACCTGGCCTGGCCGCCGGCAGATACATCTATACGTAGGAAACAACCTCCAGTGGGGGCGGTACACAAAACACTAGAAACAAAACAAAAGACAAGAACCCTGGCACTAAGGAAAGCCAATAGTGACAGAAAGTCACTTTCAAAGTGGCTGACATTTTTGGTTTCCCATAACAATGAGCCTGTTTGCAGGTACATTGTTTTATCTCTATGAAGAAATGTTTCAGGGGAAAATCATTTCATGGAAGTGAAACACTGAGAAAAACCTTTTTTGGGATTCAATGAAAACACTTCTTTAAACTGATTGATTTGGTTAGTTAATTGAAAGAAAATGGAACTTGTCAATATTCAATGAAACAAAATTCTACACAGCAAAACCAGGTGACAGAATACTATACTTTCTTACAAAATACAATGTAATTAAAACTTCTCAAACAAAATGCTTTCAAATAAAACTGAGGGAATCTGTTTTCATTTGTTTTGGTTCTGCCAGAATATTGGTACTATTCACATAAACAAACAAAAACGTAAAATGACCTTTAAACAAAAGGTGAAATCAAAATGGCAAAGCCATGTTAAGTAATTAATATTCACATCTTACTAAAAGAATTAAGTGGTCAAACTTACCTAAATAGTACATTTTAGTGAAGTATATTTAAAGACAGTGGAAACTGTTGGTAGTTACTCAAAATAATTATTAGCATAAAACCTTACCTGGTAATGAGTAATGGGGAGAGGTTGATAGTATACAAATATTGAGTAGCTCAGAGTGGAAATGGAACTTGTTTTGGGATTCAATGAAAACACTTCTTTAAACTGATTGATTTCGCCTCGTGAAATGGAACAGTCAAAATTTTACCTTGCGATAATATTCCTTCCGCCATTCCACGAATTAAAGCCACTCAATATTTGTTTTATATAACTGACATATTATAGATCCTTGTCATTTGATGTATTTAAAAGTGTAACATAATGAAAAATCACACAAATTACTGGTTCGGAACAAATGCACAAATTTAATAGCAATCAGATCACAACCTTTTGCACAGGTGCTCCTTTGTTTTAGCAGCGGCGTTGCGGCGCTGTACTGCTCAAAAACATTTGGAACAAGGATGATCCTAACTGTTGAATGGGAAATGCTATTCCCCATGGGCGAATAGGTCTTTTTGATTCCGGTGCGGATGGGAGTAATAGTGAATGTCATGTGAAGTAAGTTCCACCAATCAAATGACAAGGATCTGTATGTCAGTTATATAATACAAAACATTGTGAGAAACGGCTCCTTCTGATGAAGTAATGTAGTTTTCGAGAAAGAAGTAATTTTCCATGAATTTGTTTCGAGATCTCAGATTAAGAATTTGAGGTCTCGAAATCAAGCATATGAAAGCACACAACTTTGTGTGACAAGGGTGTTTTTTCTTTCATTATTATCTCGCAACTCCGACGACGACCAGTTGAGCTCAAATTTTCTCAGGTGGACCTGCATGGACCTACATGGACCTGCATGGACCTACATGGACCTGCATGGACCTGCATGGACCTGCATGGACCTGCATGGACCTGCATGGACCTGCATGGACCTGCATGGACCTGCATGGACCTGCATGGACCTGCATGGACCTGCATGGACCTGCATGGACCTGCATGGACCTGCATGGACCTGCATGGACCTGCATGGACCTGCATGGACCTGCATGGACCTGCATGGACCTGCATGGACCTGCATGGACCTGCATGGACCTGCATGGACCTGCATGGACCTGCATGGACCTGCATGGACCTGCATGGACCTGCATGGACCTGCATGGACCTACATGGACCTGCATGGACCTGCATGGACCTACATGTTTCTCATGTAAACAACATGTAGAGTTAAAGGCACTGGACACTTTTGGTAATTGTCAAAGACTGAGCCTTCTCACTTGGTGTATCTTAACATGCATAAAATAGCAAACCTATGAAAATTTGAACTCATTGGTAGTTGGAGTTGTGAGAAAGACACCCTTGTCACACAAGTTGTGATTTCAAGACCTTACGCAAAAGGTCTCAAAATCAATTCTAATATTTTAGTGGAAAATTACTTCTTTCCCCAAAAACTACGTTATTTCAGAGGGAGCAGTTTCTCACAATGTTTTATACTATAAACAGCTTTCCCTTGCTTGTTACCAAGTAAGTTTTTATGCCAACAATTATTTTAAGTAATTACCAATAGTGTCTAGTGCCTTTAAAGCACTTGTGTTTGAGGTGTACCAGTTGTACGATTACATGTGTGTGATATTCTATGCTCTCCTTCCAATCAACCCCTGGACATGTTATTCAAAACAAAAATCACTATCTGACCATTCTAAAAAAAAAATTACCGTTACACAGTAGTCCAACTTGAAAAACGTTTTTGTTTTGTTTTTAGATAACCAAACAGGGCTCTTAACTAGAACTTAGTGGTCTTTGGCTGTGGCTATGATCAACTGCGGCTATGATTGACTGCTGGCTGCCCATTGACAATGTTGAAGAATAGGACTTTTTGGCATTCTGGCTAAAAGCTACTACCAAAGCTATCCGGACCGGTCTTCATGGCATTGCTGAATTCTGCGCTTACAATCACCGTTCTTTGCTTACTGTGCAATAGCAAAATTTCAGTGCTAGCTGTGTAAGTCAAGAACGCCTAGCAATGTAGAGTAGTAAGCACTAGCCAAAATTTCCCTGCTAACCCCTGAAAAACGCTTGACACAAGCAAATAATTCCCTGCATTATCAAGTGCGGATTCTTTGCTTAGGCCACATCAAAAAAGAATTGTTGATCGTCCCCGCCCGACTGTTCAAAAAACCCCCGAACCCATTTTTTTTTTTTTTTAATATCATAAAAAACAACCTTTTCAATGATATTTTTGGTCAAATGGTTGAAAAAGCAGGATACTACCCTCATTGTAGCATCTGCATGGCAAAGCCAGTAACAAGGCGTGGCAGAAATGTTGTGCAGTAGTGTCAAGGACTGGTGCTGAGGTCATGGTCTGACAGTGTCTGACATTGTGTTCTGTTATTTTTCCCATGTCTGGATATCTCTTTATACTTTTACTGCCCAGATTATCAGCTGATATTTTTTTTCAAAATGTATAGGTTTGAACAGATGTTTAAAGAAGGTTTTTATTCATGTTGGCAAAGCAAGAACAATTCTTTAAATATTTACTTGGGCTACACTGTGGAGTTAAATTTGTTTGACAAAACTATTGAAAACATCAAAAACACACAAACCCTCTGTTTTATAGTGATTGTGATGATTTTTTTATTCTTGATTTCATATTTGGCATGTCAACAAAACTTAAAAAAAAAAAAAAAAAAAAAAAAAAAAAACCTCCCCGATCCGCCAAAAAAAAGGACGATCAACAATTTTTTTTGTTTTATGTGGCCTTACGCTGCTTTCAGCAGAGCCTTGAAATTTGGCCCAGTTCGGACACAGCCTTACCCTACCAAACAACTAAGGGATGTAAATGTACCTTGTGTACAACAGTGACAGTACAACAAACATCTACATTTGTTTGTAGGGAGAAATACCTGTGAATTGAACCATTTACATAATGGAGTTCCCTGATTTGTAACCGGCGGGCTTATGAATGGTTTGAACTTTAGTTGAGCTAAAATGGCTGGAAGTGCACACACCAAGCTAAAGATTACAATCAAAATCTCACTGTTGGAGCATGAACACGATAAATCCCAAAGGCACTGGTTGCTAGACCTAATTATTATGGGTTATCGCCACCCTAATAAAAAGTAGATATGTGTAAAATGTTCAGGATGCATTTCTATTTCAGGGTACACTTCAGCTTTAAGCAAGTTTTTAAAGTCCCAAAAATAGTGACAACTCTGCAGAAAAAACAAGTACTTAAGAATTGTGAGGCTAACTTCAAAGGTAGATTGACTTAAAGGGAAGGTACACGTTTGGTAATTACTCAAAACAAATATTAACTTAAAAACTGGCTTGGTAACGAGCATTGGAGAGCTATTGATAGCACAAAACATTTTGAGAAACGGCTCCCTCTGAAGTAGCATAGATTTTGAAATAGAGGTAATTTCTCACTAAAATAACAAAAAAACTTCTTGCTACACATGTACATGTAGAAGTTTTTTATTTCTACTGAAAGCACACAATTTCGTCCAACAACGGTGTTTTTTCTTTCATTATTTTCTCCCAACTCTGATAACCAATTAAGCTCAATTTTTCACAGGTTTGTTATTTTATGCATATGTTGAGATACACTAAGTGAGAACACTGGCCTTTGACTATTACTTACTTTAAAGTTGGTAAAGTTAAGGACTATAAGGTTAGGTTTTTAATATTTACACAATTTCAGTAAAATTATTGCTCAAGCAAATTTGAACTGGCAAAAAGAAATTAAACAAGAAATGTCAAATGAAATTAAGTTTTAACTGAACTTAATTATCTCTTTGTAGGATATTTCCTTCACTTCAGGCCTTCAGGTAGAATGTCACATCCCCCTCTAAAAAAGAATTCCTTACTACATCTCCAAATTGAGCCTTGAGTATTTTAGGAATACACCTGTTTTAAATGTTACAATGTGACCTTTTAAATTGTTCAGTGATCTCTATATGTCACGTATACATTTGTACTTAAGATAATTTGTGATTTCCCCATGGATTTCCGATGCTTGAATCTGAGGTCTCAAAATCAAATTCGTGGAAATTTACTTCTTTCTCGAAAACTACGTCACTTCAGAGGGAGCCGTTTCTCACAACGTTTTATACTATCAACCTCTCCCCATTACTCATAATCCAGAAAGATTTCATGATCAATGTGTGGTGAAGAGGTTTTCAACTAGTGGTCTGGTTCTTGATAATTTTACCGAGAATGTAATTAAAACCTACACATTCCTGACTAACTCCAACTCTCCAGTTGCTAAAAGTGTTTTTCTAAGCAAGGCGATTGATTTCTGCCTGTAATATATCCCCTTGCGTGTGGTGCGTGTATCTCAGGTTTTTACACATTCTTCAAGGGAGTGTTCTTAAAATTGAACTTCAGGGAGCAAAGTGTTCAAGCTTATGACATTGAACTCCCTTGTTGTCATTTGCAGGGCCAGATTACTCGAGAAAGGGCATATCCAGAGGCTGGAGTTACCAAAAAGATATACACATTTTAAGAACATTAAAGAAAGAAAAAGTTATCAAAAAATAGTCTGCTAGGGTACATAGGGTACAGGCCAAAGTCTGTCATTACTCAATTTAGCATTGAATGGTATTCATAAGAACAAAGGCAACATTTGTATTAAAAGAGCATAATGTTGTTTTGTTACACAGTAAAAAAAAAAAAAAAAAAAAAAAAAGACTTTCAACCTTGTCCAGTCAAATTTTGTGCACTCGTACGTTTACCGGCCAACACTAAAACTAGTGGCCTGATCTTGAGTTTACGCTCTGTGAAATAACCCACAATTTTGCTGAGGTAATTTTTAAAACTTATTTATTATAAAAAAGGTTAAAAATGAGATGTCGCCTTGATATAGTAATGGTTTACACTTAACTTATTGAGCTGTCTACACAAACAATTCTGTCACCAGGGTACATAAATAATGCCACCTCTGCACCTACTACAGACTGAAACAGGGTTGTACCCCTTTCGAAGTCCCTAAAGATCTGTTGGCATTGGTATGATCCACCACAGTGTATATGAGGCTGGCTATGAAGTAGAACAGAATGCACTACCTTCCCAAGGTTTTACAAGCAATTATGGTCGATTGCCTTAGGGAAGGGCACAAGTGTCATGACTGTGATTAGAACCCACACTCTGCTGCTGACAACACCAGAGTATTCTGGTGAACTAGACCAATCACCCACGACATGCCATTTTTAAGATCAAATCACATAGTAAGATTTGAAACTTTGCATGGTGGAAATACGATATAGAAAGGTTTCAGTAATGACTATCTCTAATGAGTTGGGGTGGTTCTGAAAAGAACCGTCGGTTTCAACTACTAGAGTTGAAGAGTTGAAACCAACGGTTCTTTTCAGAACCACCCCAACTCAATGGAGATAGCCATTATATGGTGTTACTGTAAACCTTTCTATAAATCACAATAATGTACCTGTACCTAATGAACATTGTACAATGTACATGTTGTTATCTATGAAAAAAAAATAATGGTGAATATTTCTAATGTGCCAATTCTTCATCAATGATAGTCTTGGTGCCATTATCTCAAATAAGGTGGAGGTTGTTTTAAGAATGTTTTTATGAGACAAACCAACCATAATACAACATCTTGAAAAGGAATAACAAAGTGAGTCTAGCACACGCTTCTGCAAGCAAGCCAGAAACTCAGGGCAATTCAAGCACCTCTTTACAATAAGTGTACTGGCATGACTGGGTTCTTAATAACCTGTGCATTAAACACAACAGACATGACCTATGGCTCTATGTCTCATCTGAAGTACAAAGTGACTGTGGTCAAGTGCCTTGCTCAAGGACACAAGTTCCATGTCTGGGACCTGAACCTACACTCTGACAACACCAGAATTTGTGTGCAGTGCACTCGACCCCTACCTAAAGTAATCAATACATATAGAACTTAATTAATCTTGCTAATTTAATGTGTGTCTTAGAGTGATACTTCATTCGTAGACACACAACTTAACACAGAATGTTTCCCTTCCCCAAGAATGCAGTGACAGTGTAAATGTTACGATAACATATCAGTATGGGGGAGATGCAGGCAAATGATAAAGTGATCAATAGTTGCGTGACCAAGCATATCTAGCCGTAGGATAAGACCCTATGGTACAGTTGATGCTGACTGGGAAACAAGCTGTAGATTTCTCATGGATGATAACAGGCATAGGCTCTTGTGTTTGATTAGCTGCTTCATTACAAAACATGTAAAGGTAAACTTTCAAATATACAGTTTTCAAACTGCGTGTTCTTATTATGTGTGCTTGATAGCAGCACTGTGTATGCAGATCAAAAACAGGCTTGAGTTGGAACTTCACTATGTTGCAAGATTAGGGCTACATGTATGTGATGGCACAAAAAAACTGTTGACAAGTGAACAAATATAATGAAACAAAATTAACCTATTGATTCAGGGGGTGTCAGTAACCCCTTGACTGACCCTCTTGCACTCAAAAAAATATTTACACAAGTCGTGTAAAATAAAAACATGTTTTAGAGGCAGGGGGTGAACCTGCTAACAGTTTAGGTAAACTTTTACCAGTTCGTTGCAGGGTAAAACTTACACAACAAAGACTTACAAACTTACTTCGTTTAGGAGTAAAAATATTTACATAAATTTGAAGTAAACGCTAGATATGTAAAATATTACACATTGATTGTGTAAACCTTACACTTTTATTACATGTAAAACTATTCCGCGTTACCCTTTTAATGGGTAAAAACTTTGATTTACCTTGTAGCTGTGTAATTATTATTATTTTACCGTTTGTTTAGGTAAAATGTTTACTTGGATTGTTTGTAGTTGTACAAAATTACATCTTTTTACCGTTGTACGTACCCTTTTCCCGTCTGAACGTTTGAGTTTGTTCTAACACGACTTTAAGGCTTTACTGCCTGTTCGTGCTCGTCGAGCAAAAGTTACAAGCATGGGGATTTTGCTCCTTGATGGACGTATTGAAAGGTGAGTTTCTCAAAAAAATTGCGATCTTCAGTCAAATACAGACACTGATGTGTGTCGTATTATTATTTGTTAGTTTTTACAACCATTTCGGCCTACATGTTTGCCATAAACGTGAACATGTCTGCAGCGCTATAAAGTGAGCATGTGTTGTAACGTGTTGCAACATGTTGTCTTGCTATATCAGCACTATAGCGCTGTATACATCTTCAAGTTCATGGCAAACATGTAGGCCAAATTTTAATGGTTGTAAAACTAACAAAAACTAATACGACACGCATCAGTAGATATGGCTGTAGATCGTAACAACTTCTGAGAAACTCACCTTTTAATACGTCCACCTAGGGGCACAAATCCCCATTCTTGTAACTTTTGCTCGCCGAGCACGAACGACATGACTGCATGGACTGAGACGTTAGCAACTTGTCACGCAGACACGCGCGTGCGCACACGCGGGGGAAAAACATAACTTGCAAGTAAACATCGGATTCTTTTCACAGTTCCTTGTAAGACCTACCAATGCCATGTAAAGTTTCTCTTTACTTCGGTAAATCTTACATAACTTTGATTAACTGCAATACTTACTCTCAAAACATGTATATATTTTTTTACATTACAAATCAGTATATATTTTTGGCCGTGTTTTACTTAAGTTAGGTAGTTTCTTACATAACTTTTTGTACAAAACATCTTTTTACCATTTGTTTTCTGAGTGTGGGTCCACGCCTATTTGTCATAGTCAAACAGAAGAATCTGTTTGTATACATGGTGGAACAAGTTAAAAGTTTACAAATGAACAATAATTACGAAACAAAATTAACCTATTGATTCAGGGGGTGTCAGTAACCCCTTGACTGACCCTCTTTGGTCCACGCCTATTTGTCAAAGTCAAACAGAAGAATCTGTTTGTATACATGGTGGCACAAGTTGAAAGTTTACAAATGAACAAATATTACAAACAAAATCAACCTATTGATTCAGGAGGTGAGTCAGTAACCCCTTGACGGACCCTTTTGGGTCCACGCCTATTTGTCGTAGTCAAACAGAAGAATCTGTATACATGGTGGCACAAGTTAAAAGTTTACAAATGAACAAATATTACAAAACAAAATCAACCTTGATTCAGGAGGTGTGTCATCAGTAACCCCTTGACTCGCCTTCTTGGGTCCACGCCTTTTTGTCATAATCAAACAGCAGAATATTATTGTATGCATGGACTGAGTAAATGAGCGGTTGTCTGTTCATTATTCACCATAGAAGAAAAAATTGTGCATTGGAATGGGAAAACATCTCTTTGGGGTAATTCTAGCAACAAAAATGTAACAGCAATGGCACTTTATTTGTCAGGAGCCATTTTGTTGCTTCTAGCCTTTTGTAAATGAAAATAAAGTACCTTGTGTGGCTGGGAGACTGGCACTAAGGCAGACTGGTGTAGAGCCTGGCGCCCTTCTTCCAGGTACATAACATTTTCAGTATTTGATTCCAGCAGTTCAGGTAACTGGTTACCATGATTTTGGGGGTAAATCATGTTTCAAAACATTACAAAAACAATAAAAACTAGATGTTCATATAATATCACATTATACTTGGTATCGCTTGCCAAGAAGGGTTGATCCGGGATCCTAATTGATCCCTATGGTTTTAATAGTCAATTCAGTTTGATTAAAAATGCAATTTCTTGCCCCTTGGGTCTTTTCAGCTGCTTTTCATAGTCAAACAGCAGAATCTGTGTGTATAATACATGTACATGATGGCACAAATTAACAGTTTGCAAATGGTGAAATATAGTGAAACAAAATGAACCACCTCTCGGGTCCAGGCTGTTTTGTCAAAATCAAACAGCAGAATCTGTTTGTACACATACAATTATAGACCGAGTAAAATGTGCTTTTAGATAAACATGATAATACATATATATGGAAAGGTTTGCAGTAACACCATGTAATGACTATCTCTAATGAGTTGGGGTGGTTCTGAAAAGAACCTTGGTTTCAACTCGACGTTTCGATCAGTATGCTCTGATCGAAACGTCGTACTTCCACCATGCAAAGTTTCAAATCGTATTTATGATAATACATGTACACGGACTGAGTATTTTTGGTTGGTGCATACAAAAAATGCATAAGAACGGGAAAAAATCTCTTTGGGATAATTCTTGCAACAAAAATGCCATTTTATTGCTTCTATCCTTTTGATAATGGAAAAAGTATTGTGCGGCTAGGAGACTGGCGAAGAGCCTGGCGCCCTTCTTCCAGGCACACAACATTTTCAGTATGATTTTATCAGTTTGGATGATTACATTACCTTGGTTTGGGTTATAATATTTCAATACATTGTGAAAACCATGAACCAGATGTTTAAAATAAAATTATATCCTAAAACATAAGAGGTCTGGTCACCGAATTGTATTCCTTGCCAAATTAAGAAGGGTTAGTTAGGGATCTTAATTGATCCCTTTTGTTTTTATAGTCAATTCAGTTTGATAAGAAATACTAATTCTTCTCTTGTTCTGTTTTTGTTTTCCAGGAAATGAGCCATGATAGTCGAAACAGACAGTTCCATAAACTATTTAGTTTCGTACCAAGTAGTGAAAGAGTCATTGTATGTAAGTATTTTAGTGAGGAGTCAAGTGGTCAACATTTTCAACCACATCAAATAGTTTCATACACAGAAATACAAAATTCCACTTACTTGTCTAAATCAATAACAAGATTTGATAAAAGAACAAATAAACTTGACACAAACTGTTAAAGGCACTGGATATGTTTGGTAATTACGAAGGTTGAAAACTTATGTGCCAACGAGCAAAGAAGAGCTGTTGTTAGTATAAAACATTGTGAGAAACTACTCTGAAGTATCATACATGCAGTTTTTGACTCACTAAATTATTTGACTCTGAAAAAGTCTTCATGTATGAAGCCTTGTTGGAAAGTTGGAAAGCACACAAATTTGTGCAACAAGGGTGTTTTTTCTGTCATGTTTTTTCCCCGAATGTGTGATCGAAGAGGCAGCAAACTGGTTGTTTGACTCCTACAGTCATGACAGTCGTAGTCCCGCAGGTCATTTTAACTCCCTCTTTAAGCGTTGGGAGGTTGTGCGCCTAAGAAAGAGATCTAGAGTTAAAAATAAGAATTCACCCACTTGTTTAAACTGAAATTCACCAGGGTAAAGATGGCGTTGTGTACCATTGTTCTCTAAGTGTGTTTTATTGTTGCTAGTGATTGTGTGCATCTTAGGGAGTATTTAAAACTAAGCTTTGTTTTTTTAAGGCACTGGACACTATTGGTAATTGCTCAAAATAATTGTTAACATAAAAACTTACTTGCTGTAACGAGCAATGGAGAGCTGTTGATAGTAAAACAAAATTAATTGTGAGAAACGGCTCCCTCTGAAAAGTACATGTAGCAGAGTTTTTGAGAAAGAAGTAATTTCTCACTAAAATGTTTGAATTGAATAAGAGAACTCAGCTGAGGTATCGAGTCAAAGGCATCTGAAAGCACACAATTTGTGAAACAAGTTCGTTTTTTCTTCCATTATTCTCTTCGACGACCAATTGAGTCCAAATTTGCACAAGTTTGTTATTTTATGCATATGTTGAGATACACCAAGTGAGAGGACTGGTCTTTGAAAATTACCAAAGGTGTACAGTGTCTTCAAGGTTTAATTAAATGGAAGAAAGTATAGATACATTATTGTAAAATGTGCTTAAAAAAAAAACTAGTTATTAAGCGTTGCATTGTGTAGGAGAAAAGAGGACACTAGTTTGTGGATGACAATGTACACAAAATTCTCTTCTTTGAAGAAGTGGCGGATCTGTGATAAAGCAGATAATTATTGTAAATTCTGTGCTTTTTTTCTTAGGTATAACATTAAAAGCACCGTTAGATTTTCTGTCATCGTCTTAAGCTTTAAAAATATTAATTAAGCTGAAAATTGAATGCGTAATACCCAGACATCCTTCAAGGTAGAACGTGACTCTAAGATTTCATCTTTCTATGTTCCATAAACAATGAAAATTTCCCCAAGGAATCTACAGAACCATTTCATTGCAATGAGTTGGTCATGTTACCCCTGGCCACCTATGTACATGTATGCAAAGCAATGTCGCTCATACAAACTGCTCATAGAGGTGACCCACAAATATTAACGCACATCCGTACATGAATGCATTTTTAAAGAACTTTCTTTATTCAGCGCTTCATCCCCAGAAGGTATGGATGTTAATTATTCAATCTGAAGAGACCATTTAAAATGCTGCATTGGTTCAAGTACATTTTATCATTCATTCGTGCCAACTCATTTTTAATAATATGCTATATGTTAAACCCACCTGTGAAAAATTTCTAAGCATGTAAAAGTAACAATTATGATTGATCATTGTCACTCAAATCCCACCCAAGAGATTTTGCCTGTGGATTTTGTTCGGGAAAGTACTGATTAAAAAAATGCAGTGCTTAATGCACATCGATGTTCATGTAAGGGTAAAAAACAAACTTAATTACAAATTAAATCTGCTTTTTTTTAGTATAAAAAGTAGATTTAAGATCGGCTGCGTATAAGAAAGATCTATTAAGCCTGGTCACCATAGCAACTTCATATAAACAGTAACCACTACTCACATTGGTTCCCATAGAGCCCATATGGACCACAGGGCACAATGCACACACAGTCTGCAAAGCAGACATCTCAAACAGCAGAGACTTGTTTACATTTTGACATGGGGTTGGACCGTGTCAGACTTTAGTCAGACTTTGGGACGCACAGTAACAATTATGATTGATCAATGTATAGTTATGAATCTGAGTCTGAGTCGGTATTCCAGAACATTTTCTTGTGTCTCTTTTAAGGACTTTTTTGGAGATTCAAGTATGTGGATTATTTGCAACAAGAAAGTGGATAAGTCCCTTGAGTTGGTCCCAATAATATGTGAAATTTCAGCCCCTGGCTCATTTTACAGTGCTGGTAGATTTTTTTCTGCGGGACTTTAGGAAAGGCATTTAGAATAGTGCCTATCATGCATCTTTGAGGGTAAAACCAAATTATTATAAAAATGGAACATACTCTATATTCACCATATAAAAGGAAGTACAGATACATGTACGTATGTTGAAGGCAGTGGACACTATTGGTAATTGTCAAAGACTAGCCTTCACAGTTGGTGTATCTCAACATATGCATAAAATAACAAACCTGTGAAAATTTGAGCTCAATCGGTCACCAAAGTTGCGAGATAATAATGAAAGAAAAAAAACACCCTTGTCACACGAAGTTGTGTGTGTTTAGATGGTTGATTTCGCGACCTCAAGTTCTAAATCTGAGGTCTCAAAACCAAATTCGTGGAAAATTACTTCTTTCGCAAAAACTATGGCACTTCAGAGGGAGCCAATTCTAACAATGTTTTATACCATCAACCTCTCCCCATTACTCGTCACCAAGAAAGGTTTTTGCCAATAATTATTTTGAATAATTACCAATAGTGTCCACTGCCTTTAATACTGTAAATGTTAAAGAGGCTACTTTTTTTTTTTTTCTGTTAGAGTTTCAACTGCACATGTCTTAAATAATTTTTTCAAAGTCAGTCCACTTTAATTTGACTTTCATATTTCAGAGCACCCAGCGTACATTCTAAATGACCTTGACCAACCACCATTAATCCTTTCCCTTTCTTCATAAACAGCTTATTCCTGTGCCTTAATCAAAGAAATCATGCTTCATGGCAGAATCTTCATCTCCCAGAACTGGATTTGTTTCCATTCTCACATCTTCACGTTTGTAACGCAGGTAATTTGAGCTCCCCATCACAACTCCAGACTACACTGGGGGTAGTGGGGATCCTATACAATTCATGTTGGTTGATTTTGGAGGATTGAGCAATGGGGGGTTGAAGTTTATGTTATAAACTTATTTTAATGCTTCAGTTACCAACCAAGTGATGTCTTAGATCCCTTTAATATTGAATCCTGTCTTAAGCATTGTCATTGGTCAAAGAATCACTTGAACTGAGAGATAACAGCCGATTTGTCACCTAATCACAAACAATTATTATTGTTGTGGTTTTTAATGGTGTGGTCCTGTAACGTGTGGACCTTTTAATTATTTAGTTTTTTGTGGTTAAAATTTTGAATTTTGGTTCTTGTTGTAAAGCGCCTGGGAGCATTTTTAATGGATTTGGCGTTATTTATAAATGTTTTTTATTATTATTATTATTGTTATTATTATTAAACAAACATATCACAATTTCAGTATATGTGTACATGTATGAACATAACATCCCCCCTCACATAACCCCCTAACAAAATTATTCTCTACAATGGGTTTCGATTGTGCAGGTCTTCATGTTCAACTTCTCACTTTAACACATTGTTTTTGTCAATTGTATTTTAGTTGGAACCCTCGGGTAAAACAGCAGTTGGTCAGCCCTTTTTTCTTTCATTCAAACCAATGTATAACATGTTGCATAAATAAAATATAAAATGTGAGTCATGTTGGATTCCTTTTGTGTTATAAGTAGGTCAAGATGGCTGAAGTTTAATAAGAATCTATCATGGCATGCACAGACTTTCTTGGTATACGTTGTAGCCTAATTGTTTCTCTAATTTACTGGTTAGATGTGTGATTGGTACTGACAGGAAAATCTGAGGATTTATTTTAAATCTGACAAATGTTTCCAAAGAGGTGAAAAACTGCATCCAGATTTGACACTGATGAAGCTACCCTATATAAATAATACTTGATAAAAATATTAATGTAGGAAAAGAATTACATCATGTTCAATTACTTCCATTATGAATTTTTATAAAAGTACTGACCAAGCTCTTGAAAACTTGATCACCTTAAGCTGGATGAAGTTTTAACAAGTTGATTGTTGTTATGATTTTGTCGGAAAATAGGGTACTATTATACTCTTTTAAAAACCAAAGATGTATCACACCAATTCTGGACTAATTCCATTAATCCAGGAACTTTTATAAATCAACTATTTTTCTATTTGTTTTTCAGGTAACGATAGAAATGAGTTCTGTGACGAATATAAGCAAGGAGAGGACGGCGTTTGTGATTCCTAATGCCATCGGAATCCGCACCGATAATGGAAAGGTATCAACTCGGACTAAAGATCTATACAATTAAAAAAATATTGTTGTTGACTTTTGCTGAGCAAATGTCAATTTATGAAGGGTTGTTTGGTTGTACATGTTTTGATATAGTCCCAACATGCCCAAAGACTGACAGATTGGCATCAAATTAAGATTTGTTTTGGTGTGCATGTTTGAGCTCAATCTATTTGCTCATTGTCTTTCATTTTTGATCATTGTTAGTATTTCTTATCTCATTTCCTACGCCCCATCTCAGCCTCAATAACTTGTGTCTGGAAATCCTATCAGGCTTTAAAGGAACTGCGCAAGATTTGAAAAAAAAATTAACATGAAGGTGGTGATGGTAAACAAATTTCACTTGAAGTATTTTTTCTGGAAATAATATAGTTTTTGATAATTCAAACAGGGTGTTTTTCACTAAGTTCTTATGTCTCTGATGAGAGTTGAAGTTTTCGAGAAAGAAGTAATTTTCCACAAATTTGATTTCGAGACCTCAGATTTAGAGGTTGAGGTCTCGAAATCAACCATCTAAACGCAACTTCATGTGACCAGGGTGTTTTTTCTTTCATTATTATCTCGCAACTTCAACGACCGATTGAGCTCAAATTTGCACAGGTTTGTTATTTTATGCATATGTTGAGATACACCAAGTGAGAAGGCTCAATCTTTGACAATTACCAAGCTAGTGTCCAGTAAGTGCAGATACTGGTCTTTGAAAGTTGCCAGCATTGTCTGTGTGCTTAAACTTGTAGATAAGATGGAAAATAATTTGCGAAACCCTAATGACATCATTATATTAAGGTATTCAGTTACACTAGTACAGAGTTTGATATCCCAAACAATCATATTCATTTCCAATGCACAATCATTACACTATTTTAAAATGAATGGGATTGCACGAAAATGAAAAAAATAATCAAATGTTCAGACAACATTGAAAGAAACTTTACCTTGGATGTATTCAAAATAAATGACAATTTACTCTTAGATTTTTACATTAATGTTCTAGATGAGTTATCTTGCCAACTCAACAAAAACTTCCTTGACATACATTTTTAAACTGTGGTCAGAAATTGGAAGAATTTGCAGTAAACAAGATTCAAATCTCTGCTTTTGAAGTTTTAGTTTAAAGAGGCAAATAATTTAATATTTCATTGCTGAAATTATCATTGACCTGCCCCTTCTTGAGACATGTGATTATTGATGACATCATCATCTTGATATATGAATCATGAATTAAGAATCAAAATTATGAATGTTGTCTTATTAGTCTGTGAATCATGACCAGATGACTCATAAATCCAAACACTTTGCTATTTCGTGTGTCATTTCCAATGCCAAAGTACCTAGTGTGTGCATGGTTGAAATGTCACAAATGGTTGCCTAGTAACAGAAGAGCCAAGGAATATGTTTGCCTTTTAATTCAAACAAAAGATAAATCAGCTAGTCACAAAACATGTTCTACTGTATCATGTTTTGCTATATAATTTGTCAATCATAAAAGTATTTGTTAATTAAATTTTCAAACAGTGAGATTTCAATTTGATTTTTTTAAATACTAATTTTAAAATCATATTCATTAATACCTCAGACAGTTTCGCTATTCCTATTGGTGGAGAGCGCGTCACGTGGGTGTGTATAAACCTTTGTTAATGACCAGTGAAAAGTGTTGAAACATGGGCGTGACACGGGAGCTTGCACTTGTTCTTACAAGACAGTTTCTTCATTCCTATTGGTCGAGAGTAACGGCTTAAACATTGGTGCCACATCAGGCGATACACACGACGCGCACAGCATTCCCTTATAAGGAGTTGTTTACCCGAGGGCGGCGGATGGCTTTACCATTTCATAGCTGGAGGGGTGTTGTGTTGAAAGAAATCATTGAACAATAAAAATTGTTGCGTTTATTTTACTTTTTGACCAAATAGTGTTGATGTTTTTGACCGAAAAGGTATTTATGAATGGGAATCAAAGTGTGTTGAATCGGTAACATTATCAAGAACCAGGCCTCGTTGGGATTAAACCACTAGTTGAAAACCTCTTCACCACACATTGATTCCCCTTATTATATCCTTTCTCCCTTTAGTAGATTGAGTATTTGGGTGGGTATTTTTTTAAGCGGAAATAATTCAAACATGTTAAAGGTTTGATATAGCGATCTTCATAAGCCAGTCCTTTAACCTCATGTAAAGCCATCTGACTGAGTATGACCATCGCAGACTAACACCGAGCCTCATTAATTGTGTACTGGCCCCTAAAAGCCATCAATTTTACAGTAATACCACTGCCCATCCTGTAGTGTCATTATCAATAGTACTTTCCTAATGTATTTAGACTGGCTTTAACTCCTCCAAAGGAAACGGGGGGGGGGGGGGGGGAGGTAGTTGCTGATGGGTCAAGAGAAAAAGTCCAAGGATTGTTAGATACAGTCGCGGATAAAGGATGCGCCTTTTTAGTAATGATTGTGATGAATTCCTAATGTGTATCTGATTAATCAGACAGCTCAAACCATTATGGGATTAATGGCCGACTCCATCTTGTCCTGGCAGTTAATTACTTGTTATTCTAATCAGCTGTACTTATAGCTCACCAGTTCAGAAATGTTTATGTCTGGGAATTTATTCTTCAGTGCAAATTTATTGTCAAAACCAGCGGTCAAACTTACTGTACAATGTGTACTGCGTTAAAGTTCAAAAAGACATTCACCAACAGCAAGCATAATAAATCTGCTCCATCTTCCTGTGTGTTGAAATTATAGTGAGCTCTCTCCAAACAAAAGTCTGGAACCATGTCTAGTATTGTAAATTTGTAATCCTCTCACTGCCTCCATTTGATATCATTCATTGTATCACAGTGTGATGTACTTTTAATAAGGGAATCATGTGTGGTGAAGAGGTTTTTTAACTAGTGGTTTAATCCCAACGAGGCCTGGTTCTTGATAATTTTACCGAGACAAAGTCGAGTTAAATTATCAAGAACCAGGCCTCGGCGGGTTTAAACCACTAGTTGAAAACCGATTCAACACACTTTGATTCCCATTCATAAATACCTTTTCGGTCAAAAACATCAACACTTTTTAATCAAAAAGTAAAACAAATGCAAAAATGATAATTGTTCAATGATTTTTTCAACACAACACCCCTCCAGCTATGAAATGGTAAAGCCCTCCGCCGCCCTCGGGTAAACAACTCCTTAAAAGGGAATGCTGTGCGCGTCGCGCGTATTGCGTGATGTGGCACAACTGTTTCAGCCATTGCTCTCAACCAATAGGAATGAAGAAACTGTCTTATAAGAACAGGTGCAAGCTCGCGTGTCACGCCCATGTTTCAACACTTCTTACTGGTTATAAACAAAGGTTTATACACACCCACGTGATGCGCTCTCCACCAATAGGAATAGCGGAACTGTATGAGGTATTTATGAATATGGATTTAGTTCAGGTGAAAACAATTGGGTGAAGTTGTTTATTTTTTGGAAGTATAATTTTGGCATGCGGTGTAGCTTATGAATCATAAATCATCCTTATTAAAAACTAAATAATGATATTTGGATGGAGATAAATGGACCTACATGTAAGTCATGAGTCATAACCCAAATTAACTAAAGGAATGATATGTTTTGATTACTTGCAGTTTGTATTTGGTTCGTTATTATCAAGGCAATCTACCTATATTCAGCTGCAGAAAGTCTGGAAAAGTGCCATCATATCTACCGATCAAGAAGAGGTATGTTATTACTAGACATCTTGTAGATGAGTTGAATTAATTGTTTCTCTCATTATGCTTACATACATGTAGACCTTATCGCAATACTCTTTACGTGTGCATTAGGCGTGGAATGAGGTGCATGCTGGTCTAGCTAGCGATCAAGTTATATATATATACAAACTGTGGCTGTTTATTTGTGTACATCCCAATGTACATACAAAATATAAATGCCTACATACAGTCCTGAGGTAACTAGGAATAATTTGTCGCCTACTTTTCCATGATAAGTTAATTGTAAAACAATAACAATCTTGAGTTTAAAAAAAAGTTATGCTTTTATGAATTTACCTACTTTTATCCCTCTGTCAGTCTGTAAAAATAGCGCATAGTTTTTACAACCCTACATTGCCAACAATGTACACAAATACTTTTGTTATGAAGTCAGTTATTACACTGCTGAAACAGATTGTATAATTTCAGAAACCTACTTTTGATTCTGCTTGCAGTTTCTGCTGAAACCCTTTGTTCGCACAGAAAGGCATATATTAATACCTACATGTATATTTACCTACATGTACTAACCAGCTGAATAAACCATAAAGGGAAAAGCTAACAATGACTTTTTGCAAACTAAACCACTTTAGAGTTTCAGTATCACTAATGCAGTTGTTTGTATGATTTGAGACCTGTCAAAATGCACTACTTCATGTATATGTATACACACAATATATAAACAAACAAAAACTTGAAATGCTCATAGAATACAAATGTTGGATTGCTTTTTGTAGAAAGCAATGCAACGTATTAATTTAAGTTTAATTATATGCATGAGTGCTTGATTGGAATGGTTTTGATGAGATGTCACGTATGAGTGATTTCTCATCAATACAAGTCATTATTCAAAGTTTCACTGACCTGGGACTATTCCGACGCTGATGATTAAAGGTCGTTATCCAAACGAGGAACGGGGGACAACTCGGTGCCGAAACATCGTTTTTTGAAAACGTGCAAGCGGGGGAGGGTGATTACAGGTACCCAATCGTGCTCGTTAAAACTTGCTCTCGCTCGATTCGCCTACTTAAAGTACCTTTTATCATCTCTGTAGATAGGATGTTATTGTTCAAATCCAATAATGCAGTTGAATCTAATGTTTGCAATAGTGCCATTAAAATTCTCTTTTCTACCACTGGCTACCAGCTGAATCACCCTCTCGATTTAAGATCCTCGTACTTGTGTTTCCGTGCCTCAATGCCTCAGCCGCTTCATATCTCATTGACTTATTGTCAATCAAAGAACCTGTCAGAAATCTGCGTTCCTGTTCCAACACTTCAATTTTTCACATACAAAGAAGTAAACACAGTTGGGGGGATCGTGCCATTTCTATCGCAGTACCAAGGATGTGGAGTCATCTTCCTCAGAACATCAGGCAATCTATTTCATTAGCAAATTTCAAAACTTTGCTTAAATCCCATCTTTTTTCCAAAAACCTACTGTGCGGCGCTATGAGCAACGACTGTTGGATTAGCACCTTGTAAATTTAACGATTGATTGATTGATTGATTGATTGATTGATTGATTGAATGGCGAGTCTATAAGCATGATAAAGAATATGTAGTTTCCAAGCTCAATGTTTAAATCAGTTTGATGTTAAAGCCTTCGGACACTTTCGGTAAACAGTATTGTCCAAGGCCCACACTTTGTGTATCACAACTTCTATATCAAATAACAAACCTGTGAAATTTTAGGCTCAATCGGTCATCACAGTCGGGAGAAAATAACGGGAAAACCCACCGTTGTATCAGCGCGTTTTGCCGTGTCATGACAATTGATATTGCTTTACTGTTTTCTCAAAAAGTAAAGCATTTCATGGAATAATATTTCAAGAGAAGTCTTTCACCACTACCTTCTGTAAACCCTGTAAGTTATTAGTAAATCTGTGAACTTTTTTTTTTTTCCTGTACCGAAATGGCTTAACATTGTCTGAAGAAATAGGAACATGAACAGAGCGTACTGATTGAAATGTTGGGGTGTTACATAGTTGTTGTATAATGTTTATTGTATTTAAACTCCCGCCATTTAAACCATTCAAATCCTATACTTTATGCATGTATTGGTACAGATTCATTAGAACCTGCAGGCCTGGAACATGAAGAATGTGGCTCATAGGCTTAGCTATGAAATCATGGTCTTTTAACTTCACCATGACATTTTTGGAGGCCTTGAATTACCAGCTTATTTTGCTACCAGATTTTTCCTTCATACATGTATTGCACCATTGCTTTAATTCACTTGCTGCCATCATTCAAGAACTAATGGAATAATTGGCTTAAAACAAGAGTCTTACCTTGGAAATACAGGGCAATTTCTACATGCAGGTTACAGCGAATTACATGTTCATAGATCACATACATGTAGGGATTAGAAGTTGGAATTAGCATATCTAGACATATCAACATTTATATGAATGTTCATGATGAAGAAAGGGAAATGTGGGCAGTCAATAAGTTTCATTACTCCTCTCTCTCATCCATTAATGTGTTTACCCTTCACTTCATGCAATCACCATCACATTTTATGCTGTTACTTAAATTGAGATAGAAACAGCTAACATGTCAAATGAGAGCAAGGCTTAGATGTAGAGAGGTTGCTACTGAGGTTATTATGGAAGGATAACATGATAACAATACTAGCACCAGAAACAGCCAACATGTCAAAGGAGAGCAAGGCTTAGATGTAGAGAGGTTGCTACTAGGGTTATAATGGAATGATAACACGATAAAAATACTAGCACCAGAATCAGCCAACATGTCAAAGGAGAGCAAGGCTTAGATGTAGAGAGGTTGCTACTGAGGTTATTATGGAAGGGTAACATGATAACAATACTAGCACAAGAAACAGCCAACATGTCAAAGGAGAGCAAGGCTTAGATGTAGAGAGGTTGCTACTGAGGTTATTATGGAAGGATAACATGATAACAATACTAGCACCAGAAACAGCCAACATGTCAAAGGAGAGCAAGGCTTAGATGTAGAGAGGTTGCTACTGAGGTTATTATGGGAGGATAACATGATAAAAATACTAGCACCAGAAACAGCTAACATGTCAAAGGAGAGCAAGGCGTAGATGTAGAGAGGTTGCTACTGAGGTTATTATGGGAGGATAACATGATAACAATACTAGCACCAGAAACAGCTAACATGTCAAAGGAGAGCAAGGCTTAGATGTAGAGAGGTTGCTACTGAGGTTATTATGGAAGGATAACATGATAACAATACTAGCACCAGAAACAGCCAACATGTCAAAGGAGAGCAAGGCTTAGATGTAGAGAGGTTGCTACTGAGGTTATTATGGGAGGATAACATGATAAAAATACTAGCACCAGAAACAGCTAACATGTCAAAGGAGAGCAAGGCGTAGATGTAGAGAGGTTGCTACTGAGGTTATTATGGGAGGATAACATGATAAAAATACTAGCACCAGAAACAGCCAACATGTCAAAGGAGAGCAAGGCTTAGATGTAGAGAGGTTGCTACTGGGGTTATTATGGGAGGATACATGATAACAATACTAGCACCAGAAACAGCTAACATGTCAAAGGAGAGCAAGGCTTAGATGTAGAGAGGTTGCTACTGAGGTTATTATGGAAGGATAACATGATAACAATACTAGCACCAGAAACAGCCAACATGTCAAAGGAGAGCAAGGCTTAGATGTAGAGAGGTTGCTACTGAGGTTATTATGGAAGGATTACATGATAACAATACTAGCACTATTCATGCATAGATTTAAGCTTTAATGCCAAATATGATACTGAATCCTGTATCTTAATTAAAAAGACTCAATATCAAAACAAACACTATCCGCATGGATTCCAATTGTTTAAATGTAAAATATAGTGGGGTTATTAAAATCAGACTGATATAGTTGAGTTAAAATTGTTTTTATTGCAAAGGTAGTGGTGAGTGTAGCATTGAGCCTAGCTACCCTGGACATTGTCTTGTCAAAGTCTTATCTTTGCCCAAACCAGCCTAATCTTGTTATATCCACTTAGATGCACCCTCTCTCTGAGATACAATTTCCTGTCTCAGTAAAATCCGCAGTAAATTGTCTTTTTTTAAAATTTGTTTGACAGTGGTCATGAAACAAGTACCTAGTTTTCAAGGAGGTTCTGTGCGGATGTGAAGAAATATGAGGGAGCTTTAATTTAGCTATCTGACAGTGACAGATTTGTAGGATATGGATAATGACATGTACATGTATGCCTAAAGCTATATGCAGTAAGATAATGGAATAGATTACTCTTTTGTATGGCGTTATTGGCTTGGGCGGAGCAGGCTAATGACTCAATAATTTCAGGTATTTACAGCCCTGGGACATCTTCAGACAATTTCCATTCTTCAAGTATGTGTAGATTTCATATTATTTTTGCAAATGCTGTGAGAGATCAGCAACATTTTCGAAGCACTTCATGGTTCAGCCCCTCCTACCTCCTTCAGAGCATGATTCAGCTCCAGCATGTCAGGCCAGGTCTGAGGTCATCAGGCAGCATGCTGTTTGCCCCGGACTCGCCTTGTCACTTATAGTGATAGGGCCTTTTTCGAACATTGCCCCCGTCTCTGGAACTCTGCCTAAATATCTTAGAGACACACACGATATTTCTCACTTCCAACAATCTCTTAAAACTCATCATTTCAGATTTGCCTATGAACACATCTGAGATTTCTTTGATTGACCCAGAACGGGGCATTTGAGTGTTTAACTGAGAAAGTGTGCCCTACAAATGCGATTTTGTTATTACCATTATTAAACCATTATTAGCTACAGCAGTAGTCTTCTTTGTTGATAAAGTGCAGCGGATAAGCAAACAAACTGCACTTTTTGAGAAAAGCATAGTGTGTTTTTACCGTAAGAATATTTTCAGATGTGGAGGGAAGTCAGGTTTGACTTCTGACTTTTTGTTGTGATCTACATGTATCACCTAAAAGTGGGCACAATTTCAACTGAATTGCTGTATTGTACATGAGAAGCATTTATGTTTAACCCAGCTTGTGATAGATGTGTTATGCATCATAAATTGCATCTAAATGTAAGACCAAGACTGAATGTCCAAGACCTTTTGTATACCTTGACCGTATAGGTTTGTAACACTAAGTAATATCTGTGATTGGTTTAATGTTGCAGGAGGTTACATGCTCAAGTCAAGAGTCAAGTGAAACAATAGAAAGTGATGTCCAATCAGCTAACCTGTTAGTTGAGGTAAGAAGTTAATATTAGAGACGTTTCGCAGAGTCGAGGATACGAATACACGCACAGATATCGAACCGTACACGTTCGCGTCAAGTGAGCTGTGTAGTTTTGTTTCGCAAAATTCTAACAAATACCCTCAACTTGAGGCTCAAGATGGCGCAATTAACCAAATGGCTGCACCCATGGACAATCGCCATTTCTCTTTTTCTGAAGCATTGTGGTCAACAAATGTTGTGGTCAACTACATCCATGTATGATACCTCTAACAGACGGCAGTAGCCGTACAATGTGTACAGGGTTGTGTCTGTGTTCATCTACATAATGTATGAGGTGGTTTTTTTTTTTATATCCCAGAAATAAATCATAGAATTAAACTGAGCTAGATGGCAAGCTTGCCTGGCTACATTTTTGTCAGGAAATGTAGAACTCTTTTTTTGCATCTGAATATTCAAAGCACAAAAGCTGCCAACATGTGTCTGTAGTTTTGTCATACTCTGCATGCAATATAGTATTTCATTTCCTGAAGTTTCTCTCCCAATTATGTAAATGTACATGTACAAGAAAGGCAGGCAGCAAATCTTCCGTAAAATTTAGGATACAGAGTTTGTCATTTGGTCATACCATGTACGTAGGAATCATACCCGAGCCCCAACCTCAATTTACATTTCTGTTTGTTTTTTGTTTATTTTTTTGTTTAACTTTTGTTTCCTTCTAAAATTCATTTCTGAAATGAATTCTGCCCCATGTTCATGTATCTCTTCGTCTTGTCTTTATTCATTCTGCAGTTCCAGTAATAGGTCATGCATGTGGATCGTAGTGCTTAATATGACAAATTTCCTGTCTTAAATTTACATGTATTTACTAAGGCTGGGCATCCCCTAGCATCTTTAATATATTTAATATCAAGAGCTATATTTGACTAATAAGTGACTAAATTGAACCAGACTGAATACCTCTGATTTCATTTGCAAAGAGCGTATCATCAATCAACCAACAATTAGGGACATATCTCAGGCCAGGGGTTTTATTTAATGAAGGACTCGGGCAATTTCATTTAAGTAAAAGCTGTGGGAACAAGCTGACAAGTGAGAAAAAAAAGAAAAAAAACACAAGACATTGTTTTGTTTAACATGTGACTACTGGTGACCATTTTCTGGTTAGCGAATAAATTTGTTTACTCTGCTTTACAAATTTTCACCTCAGTGATAATGCACAAAAATACTTATGCGGAAGAGATGAACCTTTTTTAACACATAGTAGGGTCATCTGTTTTCTCATGTCTTATAGTATCATTTCCGTCACCGTACAAAAGACTTGCATTTTGATAACGTGTTTGAGAAAGTAGTGAATATGGAGATTTTGTGCCCGCTCAAGTTCCAGTAGGTTGATTTGCCTTTTTTCAGCTTAACAGAAATGTACATGTCTGAAGAAATTTGCTCTGGCCTTAGAAAAGGGCGCGAACCTACATGTACACTGTTTATTCAGCTTGAAAAGTAAAGTAAAAGAAAAAAAAAAGTATGGAATTTGCGGTAATCGGCCACTGTACAAAACGGTGCTGTTTTCTGATGAGTTTGTCAGCAGGTTGGAATGGTGGTTTGTCTATAACTATTGCACCTTGTAAACATGACTTGTTTTTTAATGTGGCTAAAAAATATTATAACTCAGAAAGAACAAAGAAAAAATCCTGACCTATCGACCCTAGTTTGAAATTGCATAATAGAAGTTTGTTTTTTGTACTTGAATAAATAAAGATAATTACAAATATATTTTTCTTTGTCAGGGTGAGACATTCTCATGGACTGAGCAAAGAGTACCAAGTGATGAGGAATGTTCTGTTGAGGATGGGTGTACATCCACAAGAGATATTAATGGTAAGATATAAAACATAAAGGCACTGGACACTATTGGTAATTACTCAAAATAATTATCACCATAAAACTAACTTGGTTACAAGTAATGGAGAGCTCTTGAAAGTATAACACATTGTGAGAATCAACTCCCTCTGAAGTAAAGTAGTTTTCAAGAAAAAAAGCAATTTCTCACTAAAATATTTAAATTTGATTTTCAGACCTCAGAATCAGATTTTGAGGTCTTGAGCATCTGAAAGCACAAAACTTGTGCAACAAGGATGTTTTTTCCCATTATTTTCTCACAACTTCAAAGAACAATTGAGCTAAAATTTTCACAGGTTTGTTATTTTATGCATATAATGAGACATAAAATAAAATAAAAACTAACTATATTTTTGAAAACTAACATAAAAAACAAAAATTAAAGAACAATTACAGTTAATTAAAGATAAACAATAATACCAATAATAAAAAAACGAAATTTACGTGTAAATCGCAAATACAGAGCACTTAAAGTTTAAAATGAACGAAATAATAATAAAATAAAAAACATATCGTTAATTTAGACTATAAAGGGAAAAGATGAACAATTAGTCAAAACTTGAAATAATATGAAAAAATATTAATCCACTAAAAAAAAATGTGCACTGAATATAAAAAAGGTTATAATAAAAACATATACACGAAATGTTTTTATGTTAACAGTAAAAGAAAACTAAAAAAAAATAATCCATTAAAAAAAATGACATTAAATTTAAAAATAATCATTAATAATAAAAGAAATGTTTGTCCCTTAAAAATAATTACACGAAATGTTTTTAAATTAACAAGAAAAAAACTATCCAAAAAAATAATCCATAAGAAAAAAAATTCACTAAATAAAAAAAAAGTTAATTATAAAAATTGTTTGCCCTGAAAAATGATTATACGAAATGTTAAAAAAAAAAAAAAAATTATCCTTAAAAAAATTACAATTTAGAATTTTTTTAAATTCTTACCTAAAAACCACCAACGTAAACTAAAATTGCACAAGCTATGTTAAAAAAAAAACGAAACAAACATTGAGGGCGTAAAACTAAAGACAAATTTTGTAAAGGACAAATATTGTAAAGGACAAATTTTGTAAAGGACAAATTTCAGAATCAACGAACAAAAGTTTTTACGAACTGACCATAAATGAACATAGAGGGCGCGGATGATGGCGAGTCGCGAATTTTTCTGTGTTAGTGGTTTTTTTATAGGCCAAGATTTTCCCATTGGCTTCAAAAAGCGAATTTTTCTCGCCGGGCCAGTGTTCCCTTATTATTAAAGCTATTATTTGCTCTATGGTCTCAGATGCTGGCCATGCTATTGCAAGACGACTTAAAACTAAAAAGTTAAAAACTATTTGGTGTACGTGTATAAACCATATTGAGCATTGTCATAAGCAGCTGAAAGCTGGCCTACTCCGACTGGTGGCTTACGATCAGGGATAACATGAAAATAAAATAAAGTCAGTGATACAATTTGCTCTGAACACCAAATGAAGAGAAATTGTGGACTTATGGCTGGTGCCCGACTAAATTTGTTTGCAGTATTTTGCTAACAAATGAAGGTGATGGGCCCTAGCCTGTTATAATTCACAGTAAAAGATTGTTTAATCTTGGGGGAAGGGAATCTTGAGGGATTCAAATGTGTCCATAGACCTTTTTGAGATCGTTTTTTGAAACGTAAGTGATGTGGCAAATCTTTAAACGTGAGCCCATCGACTCTGATTGAACGCGTACCTTTTGATATTGTTTCGTAACTTGGAACCTAAATGTGTCTTGGAATGTAAAGCGTAGCTGCGTGCTTGGAACCTAACCATATCTTTTGGAACGTAAGCATATCTTGGAACTTAAGTGAGCTGTCTTGGAAAGTAAACGTAGCTGCATATGGAACGTAAGCGTAGCAATTGACTCGGGCTATGTACACCGTTTTCATATAGAGCGTAACTTGAAGGAAAGTAAGCGTATCTTGAAACCTAAGCGTATCTTTAGCTGCGTAGCTTGGAACAACCATTGTTATAAGGTTGGAGACTTTTTGTTAAGTTGAAACACATGAGCAACTGTAGATCTGGGCCCAATTTCATGGCTCTGCTTACCGCCAAATTCAGTCTGCACTTACGATCTCGATTCCCCGCTTACTTGCAAGCTCCGAATTTCTGCGCTAGCCTTGTAAGCATAGAATGCCTAATAATGTGGAGTACGCATGCGTAGAAGCCAAAATTAGGTGCTAACCCGTGAAATAGGCTTGCCGTAAGCACAGAATTCCCTGCTTCCGCAAGCGCCGATTCTGTGCTCACAGTTATAAGCAGAGCCATGAAATTGGGTCCTGGTTGTGTGACATACAATGGGCTTACTCAAGCATAATATTAAAAGCATGAGTGTAGACTTGTACAAGTCCTTCGTAAGTATTATCACAACACCATAGGAACGTAGTCGTAACCATATTTTTTGGAACAACTCATGGGAAATTGCGGATTTTGATTGCTTAGTCGAATCGCGCCTTCTGCTTTTCAACCCACTTGGTTTATAGTGCGACTAAAGCTACGTACTATGAAAGTGTCGCGATCAAATTCCCCTTGGTTAACCATGGAGGATATAAATCTTTCGAACTTTTCAGCACGAGTTTTACTTTATTGCACCTTCCATAGACCCTATATGCTCAACGTGAAGTGCACACGAGCACAAACCAAAAGCCCCGCTAACCTGTGAAAATGCTTGACAAAAGCAAATAATTTCATATTTTCCAAAGCGTTCATTCTTTGCTCACGGTGAGCAGCTGCTAACGCGTAGAGTACGAATGCGCACGTGCCGAAATTCCCCACTATCTTGTTAACATGCTTGAATGACATAAGCGCAGAACAGACCCTTCCCATGAAATATGTAAATTTCTAGTGCGTGCGCTCTAACGTTTTGATTGGCAAAATGAGGGAACATCTTGCTGTTTTGTACACGGCTAATGGGTGCGTGATGGAGACGCGATTGCGCGTCTGCTTACATTGCACAACTCTACGGCGTTTGCCAACCAACAGGGTCTGTACGCATGCGTGAATGTAACTAGCATATTTCATGGGAAGGGTCCATTTCCTGCTTCCACAAGCGTTGATACGCACAGTAAACAGAGCCATGAAATAGGGGGCTCCATTGCAGGCTGGGCTGTGTGTACTTTGAAAAAAAACATTCCTGGGGACATCGAATTTACAAGAGCTTTTCTTTCTTGCAGGTAGCACACACATGATCAGCCATGAAAGCACAGGTTGTTATCAATGATCGTACGATCTTTGGTTTTTATTGCACCACCATACATGGACTGTACATGAACATGTACATCTACCCATGTAAAATAAAAGTATTTATTTTATTTTAATTATGGCTCCATGAAATCACATGTTTCAACCCATAGAGCTATTCTAATAACATGATAATAGCTTTAGTAGGGAACACTGGCCTGGCGAGAAGTGATATACGATGAATGATGCTGTCTTGCAGCCATTGGGAAAATCTTGGACGAAGTCTTGAACTTAAAAACCATTGGGAAAAGAAATTCGCGACTCGCCATTTTGTGCGCCCTCTATGTTCATTTATGGTCAGTTCGTAAAAACTTTTGTTCGTTGATTCTGAAATTTGTCCTTTACAAAATTTGTCCTTTACAAGATTTGTCCTTTACAAAATTTGTCCTTTACACAATTTGTCTTTAGTTTGACGCCTTCAATGTTTGTTTCGGTTTTTTTACGTTGGTGGTTTTTATGGGTAAGAATTAAAAAAATATATTGAGTATAATTTTATTTAAGGATAATTTTTGTATTTTTTATTTAAAAACATTTCTTGTAATTATTTTTCAGGGCAAACAATTATTATAATTAACCTTTTTTTTAATTTAGTGAATTTTTTTTGTTATTATTTTTTTGAATGTTTTATTTTTCTTGTTAACTTAAAATTAATTCGTGTAATTATTTTTAAGGGACCAACATTTCTTTTTATTAATGATTTTTTTAATTTAGTGTCATTTTTTTCTAAGGGATTAGTTTTTGGATAGTTTTCTTTAATTGTTAATTTAAAAACATTTCGTGTATTTATTTTTAAAGGGACAAACATGTTTTTATTTTAACCTTTTTTTATATTTAATATTTTTTCTAATGGATTAATATTTTTTCATTTTATTTCCAGTTTTGACTTATTGCTCATCTTTTCCCCTTAATCTAAATTAACAATATAATGCTGTTTTTTATTTTATTTTTATTGTATTCATCTTAAACTTTTGGTGCTCTGTATTTACGATCAACACATAAATTTCGGTTTTTTTTATTATTGGTATCATTGTTTATCTTTAATTAATTGTAATTGTTCTTTAAATTTCGTGTTTTATGTTAGTTTTCAAAAATATAGTTAGTTTTTATTTTATTTAGCTTTTGGCCCTTTTGGCCGCCCATAGAGACACACCAAGCGAGAAGACTGGTATTTGACAATTACCAATGGTGTCTAGTGTCTTTAAAATACAGAGCCTTCCAAGAAGTGTTTTTGAGTGAGCACTAATGCTGTTATCTACAAGTTAAAGGTCCCAGTCCAGGCTGAATTTTAATTTCATTGTTATCTTATTTGATTATACTCCATAGAAGACAATACGAGTAACCTTCAATCCATCCACTCCCCACCAGGGTCATCTTCAGTAATGGACTCTTCTAGCCAAATGTCTATCCATGACATATGCAACCACTTATATGAATGTAAGTAACAACATCTGCAAATATAATATAGAAAGGTTTGCGGTAACGCCATGTAATGACTATCTCTAATGAGTTGGCACATGGTTGGGGTGGTTCTGAAAAGAACCATTGGTTTCAACTCTTGACCTTTCAATCCATTGGTTTCAACTCTTGACCTTTCTATATCGTATTTCCACCATGCAAACTTTCAAATCCTACTTAACTGCAAATATAAGACACCAGGTGGTAGCAGACATATTGTTCACACAACTCTCTAGAATAATTATTTAGTTAAATGGAAAAGTTTGCTGTGACTTGATTTTAATACTATTTTGAATGATTAATGTTGCAAATCCTCATCTGAAATTTAAAAAACACTTGTTTTTGACCCATTTTGTTTGTTTGTTGAGAAATCAGTACAAACTTCACTATTTCTGCTTTCTTCTCACTTCTTAATTGTAAGGAATAACATTCCAGATACATGTACATGCATTGTGTCTGATGCCTCTACCCACAGCTCCAAGGTAGAAAGAGTTGTGACTGCATTATTGATTTCATTATAACATGTATAATGGCTTGCTAAACAATTTTTACCTCCCCCCATTCCTCCTTAGTTCACCAGATCAGTGAAGAATCTGGGTACGTGTTCCAAACCCCCCCCCCCTTCCAACAAATCTAAACATTGTAATATTTGCTTTTTTGATATTACTGGCTGCCTAGTTCCTTGGGAAAAATCAAATACTTGCGATCTTGGCTGTGCTCCGTGGTCATAAAGGGTTGATGTTGCTGCCAGCCAAAGGCGCCCTTGTATGCCTGCTTCTCAAACACGTTGTAGCCGCGTCCTTCGCAATTCAGCTCTTAGCTGCGACTAAGGATGATTAGCCCCCCAAATTATTATTATTATTATTATTATAGTATGCAATCAGGAGACACACATGTATAAGAGCTTATGAATCAGCTGTTGATTGATATTTTGAGTTGTGTTCTTAATCCTAGTGGTGTTTGCAATGAGTGTATTCAAGTCTCTGGAAAGGCTTCTGAAGATCATCAAAGCCATGACTCCAGCTCAGTTTTTTCTCCTTCTAACTGCTTGCTTGTAAGTAGAAACATCTCATGCTCTAACATTACCTTCAAATGAATGGGAGACTTAGAAACGCTACACGGACATGTAGGTGGCAGCAGACTTGCCAGGAAAATTTCCATTGTTTACGTAGTTCTGATCATGGGCACACATTACCGAGAACAATGGATTTTACCTGGTAAGTCTGCTGCCACACAGCGTCCCAAAAGTCTCCCATTGTATAAATTATGGAATAAATTAATTGAGCTTCCTAGCTGAAAATGTTGCTTATTACAAACTGATTTGCTGTTTAAAGAGCAGGAACTAACATACAAATATTGAATGGCAATGAGGTAACCAGTGTACGTATAGTCCCCCGAGGGACTTTGAGTGACCAGAGGTCTCTCTTCTGATCACTCCCATGCCCAAGGGGGGGAATAGACATGCACTTGTTTGAACGTATTATGCCAGTCAATATGTGTTTTATAACACACCTCGGTCGTAAATGTGAACAAAAGTTTGGAAAAGAGGGAAGTTTTTTAGCTGCTGTTCATGGTTCAAGTCAAGAGAGGGCGCTGTAACAGTCACTATTTTAAAAGACTAATGCCCGATTGGGCACTTTTCCCACAAAACATGCGTGCACGCGATCACTAGACTATATTAGTTCACCCATGGAGGAAGGAAGAGAAGGAGCTCGAACGTAGGGACTTCAAAAGCCTAACCCGTGCCACCGCGGTCGTTTAACGACACCTTGTAACACCCACATACCTTTACAAACAATGGGCGACCTGGCGTATGTGAGTTGGCGCGTGCGCACTTGGTTCTTCACTCAACTAAGTTGTCATATGTCGTATGGATATAATAAAGAAAAAACAACTTTTTTGAGACCCGATAACATTTGTGTACACTTTCGCCCACCAAATCGAAAAACACAATTGAATACCAACCACCCTCGTGTGCTACATGTAATACCCAAGCTTTGAACCCAAACTAGTGACCGGAGAGTCACAAAAAATGTAAAAATATGCTATGATATTTCCATGTAAACACCACAAACGGTAATTGAAAACGTGTGTATTCACAATTCTTGTCTCCAATGATTCAACTTTACACGGGCAACGGTGCGGACTGGCGGTCCACACCTTCTGTACAAAGAGATCTAATCGCGCTCACTAATCGGCCGTCCAGCTGGAGGTCTCCTATCTTTTTCCACTGGTCAGACAGGGGCATTGTCAGGGTATTCTTTTGTTACTCTGCGGTTTTGCGGGTCGTTCGAACTCCTTCTCTTCCTTCCTCCATGGTTCACCCCATGTGACCGTGTTTCAGCCAACCAGAATACAGAACAAGCAAGAGGTGTGTTCTAATACTAAATGTACATTTAGTAAGAGTTTAAAAAGAGCCTTTCACAAAGATTCAAACTGATAAAATCATACATTTTTGTGAAACAATTTTTGTTTAAATGACTACAAAGCTACCAGTTTGTTCATTTTCTAACAGCCATTTTGTTATCATTTGTTGTCCTAGAATTGTTTGTTTGACTATTTCTGCAATGATTCTCACGTACCGTATCGCCAGACTGCAGCCTCAGCTTGAGAACAAGCATCCCTCTCTGCAGTACACACAGACACTCAGCGAGTAAGTAAACATTAACATACTCCACAACTGATAGATGGACACATGAAGTTGCAATATTGCCCAATGTCCCTAACACGTAACAAGGAGACTTGTGGGCTTTAAAGAGCCAATCTCATAAAGAAGGAGAAACTGAAAAGCGAAGACAGACTGATCAAATAGTGTTCAAGGAAGAATTATAATCTTTGAACATTAAGGTAATAATGGAAGAACTGTTATCATCAATCATAGACAAAGTACTAGTTACTGTACAGTATGTGTGATCATACAGTGTACATGTTTTATACTAAAAAATCTTAATTGGTAATTTAATCAATAGTAAGAATAGAAATATGAATTGTTTTTTATGTAGACATTTTCACACCTGAAGGGCTTCTTAAAGCGCTTCCAACATTATTACCCCTGGTCTCTGGGCCATTTGATTCATTCCTAAAGCCATCTCACCCCCTGGGAAATATACAGCCTGTGCAATGTGCTTTTAAGCCAAATAAGTCAATCACAAAAACCATCTCTTCCCTCACAGGTACCCATTTACATGTACCCCTGGGTGGGGAGAAGCATGCGGCTTTGTGTAACTGTCACATGTTATGTAATTGATGTCATGTTTTGCTTTATGTATGTAACTACGATGTCACAAGTTTATATAACTGTCACAACAGGCTTAATGTAACTGATGTCGTGTTTGCTTGTTTTAACTGACGTCACAAGTGGCTTGATGTGATGTGATGTAGTTGATGTCACATATTTTGTTTGTGACTGATGTCTCATGTGGGTTTATTTCTTGTTTAGGTGGAGTAGTTTATGGTGGGCTCAACAAGCTGCTCATAGTCAACAGATTTCACAAATGTGGACCTCAATCGCGGATAATCTCAGGATGCTTGCAAAGGTCAGCATAAATATCATGTCTGTTACTTTAAGAAAATAGTCACAAACAGTAGATGTAATTTGATCGCATGGTGGAGTATCAAAACTTATCTCACAAAGAGATTAACAAGGCAGGAACTAAGGAGGACCAGAGCTAAAATCCACATGTACTCTGAAAGTAGACAAATAGCCAAACTAATTAAGAACAATTTCTTTTTATGAACAGGTCAAGGCGAGTTGTTATTAGAACTTAATTGTATTCTGTGAAAAAGGATAATATCACATGATGTTACTGCAAGCCAAAATCTGTAGGAACATTCTGCTCTCTGATAAAACATGAAATAAATTAAAGGAACACGTTGCCTTGGATTGGTCGAGTTGGTCTTTGAAAAGCGTTTGTAACCGTTTGTTATAAAATGCATATGATTAGAAAGATATTTTAAAAGAATATTAGAATATAATGACCCACACAAGTATCACTCGAAATTGCGTGGTTTTCCCTTACCTCTTCGCCAAACACGGTCGGCATTGACCGTTTTAGTTCGCAAAGTAAAAGGAAAACCACGCAATTTAGAGGCAAATATGTGTGGATCATTGTATCATTGAAAACATCTTTCCAACCATATGCACTTTATAACAAACGGTTACAAACGCTTTTTATTGATCAACTCGTCTGATCCAAGGCAACGTGTTCCTTTAATAAACCACGCGGGACCTTCCTCACTATAACAGCCAACTGAATCAAACATGCTGTTGGATTTTGAATGGCTATGGTGCTTAATTGCTGCTTCTTGCCTATGGTAGAACAAATCTGAGATTTTGTGATGTTTCATTTTTCCTTCAGGTACATCAGTCTCTACAGATACTGCAAGGGGAAATACAACCATCGCTAAATCATCATAATACAGCTTCTGAGACAGATGATCAATGTGTCAGGTAATTAGTTTAGAACTCATCCAGAAGATGTACCTGAACATTCCACAATGAGCTCCACCGCCCTCTATCAGCAATAGGTGATTGTCAGACCATTGTAGTTCATAGGATTGAAAAAGTTGCTTAATGAGAACAATAAGCTTGAAACAAGGTTGCCAGTTACATCAGGTCAAATTTGAGCTGTAGAGGTTATGAAATAACAAAAAAATCAGGTGTAAACAAATCTTGGATCACAAGACAAATACATATGGAAAGGTTGGCGGTAACACCATGATCTGACTATCTCTAAAGAGAACCTTTGATTCCAACTCACGGTCGTGAGTTGAAACCACAATTAAAAGTTTCAAATTTACTTAATACACTTTAGAGACAGGGATTCCTAACAAACAAGATCAATGCCCAGTAAAAGCTGTTAACAAACTGTTAAAGCATTTTGATTTAGGGGTTGAACAAAAAACAATTGACTAGAGCGGGATTTGAACCTAGTCCTCTGGGTGAGCGTACCGACACTCTACCAACTGGATGAGCTGTTATCTTTGGTTGGGTTTGCCAATCCGAAGCAATACAACAGTTAACCTGCCATCACTGTAAAACTGACACCAGATCAAATACAGTACAAAGGAGTTTGGCTGGTAAAACATGTACATGTAATGTATTTCTGCAAGCAGCAGTTCTCAGTGTTGCAATTAAGTGCTTATTATTTTTCAACTCAGAAACCGTATTCAATGACGACCAAAATCTGATTTCTAGGGAATCATAGGGGACCAACATTTTTATGGCCCCAATGTGTTGTGTAAGGGCAGTTAAAAGTTATTTTCTTTTCAATCAACAGTAAAAAGATCCATCCACTGATGGAATTAGAAATGATGTAAATAATCATAATGTCATGGTCCATGCCAAGACCAGGCACTTCTTACCAAAACTCAAAACTGGGTTTGTTTCCACGTTTTCCAATGCCATCATGTCATATCCAATGCTCCACCAAGTTCAATATGTTATAGCTAAAAACAACCAGAGTTTAATTATTATTATTATTATTTTTATTATTATTATTATTATTATTATTTATTTGGCAATTCACATAAAAATACAAAATACAAATAATTTATACGTTAAGGATAAAACACTTAAAAACATTAAATATATAAATATAAACATCTGGATTGGAAAACAGTAAAAAGGGGGATACATCAAGATATAAAAAAGCAGGACAGGCAGTAAAAGAGAAGACAAAGTACTACACGACTGAGGACAACAGAAAGACAACAACAATCCAATTTAGTGCTGGTCATAAACTCAATAAGGTAAATTGATAACAAAATGAATGGTCCTGTTAACCACTTCAAATCAATTCTAGTATCGGGTAAACAACAAATTAATAGACATTTTTAACATTCCAGTTATTTAGTATTTATTCCAGAAATGAGTATGTGCTGAACACTAATCCACTGCTGGAGTGTGGCATTGTGCTGGTACCAGCATTGGTTGCCATTGCTGGGATGTCAGTTGGCTCATGTTCTTATGTGCTTTTTATAGTAAGGTATGCCAGCACAAAGTTTGTCAAAGAAGCCTGTGGTTAATAAATCATTTTAACAACCGAACACAATGTATGAAAAAGTGTCCATCGCAGCTGCTCTATACAAACATGTATAGCCATCACATACTAATTGCATAAATTAATTGTTAAACACTACCTCCAATCGATTTTTGAAGTGGAATTGTATTAATTTTAAGTTGAATTAAAAAATGCACTGCCACATGTATAGTCAAAAATTATTTATAAACTTTTAATTGTAATTTTAATAACAGTAATAATAATAAGAAGAAGAATAAGAATAATAATAATAATAACACGGAAAAGTTTGCAGTAACACCACGTAATGAATAGCTGTCTATGAGTTTGGGTGGTTCTGAAAAGAACCGTTGGTTTCAACTCTTTTTTTTAGAGCTATCCCAACTCATTGAGCGATGTTCATTACATGGTGTTACCCCCAAGCTGATCCATATCATATTCCCACCATGCAAAGTTTCAAATCATAATAATAATAACAGTAATAATAAAAAAAAAATTATTTTATAAACGAAGGCGTCTCAAAGCTCTTCCAATATCATTCCTCTTTTCACTGAGTCATTAAATATTCGTTTCTATGAACCATCTCAACCTGTGCAACAGTATGTGCTGGTAAACTCAATCAATCACAAGAACGACCTCTGCCCTCACAGGTACCCATTATCTCATTTATCCTTGGCTTCATTGTGTAAGAAACATGTAACACAATGATTGACTTGTTGTGTGTGTGTGTGGTTGTAAGAATTTTATTATTAACAATTTCGACCAAAAGAAGATACGTAACTTCTATTGTAATGTTTAACTCACCCTGCAATTTTTGAAGACGTTTTCCCCTTTTAAATCGGGCCGTGATAGTATCAATGTCAGAATTACTTTGTACCATGTTAGGCTTGGACATTCAATGATTCTTTGGGTGATCTTGTGATCCTCCTTAATACTATTTTCTCTATTGTTGAGAGGAGATTTTTTATGTTGTGGAATCATAAAAGTAAATTTGGTTTCATTTAAAAAGTTGTTAACATACGCAATTACCTTCAGTACTTGACCCATCATGTTGGATGTTTATTTATAAATATTTATTTATTATGTTTAGTGTTTCTCTTCCCACTGTAATTAATATGGAGAATTGTATTTTTACAAACCAATCTTAAATAAATATATAAGTTTAGATGCAGCTTGATTTCATGATAGAAGTGTATTTGTAAAGAAATCTTATATCCACCCACACGTTTTCGTTTCATTTGGTTGTAAGGTTTTTCTGCATGTACAGGGAGTTGTTGTGAATGTGAAATAAGCTAGCTCAGGTGGATAAATGCCTTGCCATGGTAATTACTATGAGGGAGTCAATGGTATTGGGTACAAGGTTTGTTATGTGTGTCTTTCATAAAGGTTTGTGGTATAACAGGTTCTCTTAAAGGGCACTCTTTGGTGTATGGTTTCATGTAGTCATTACAGAGTAATCGGAGGTATAACACAGTAGTAGTAAAACATGCACACAGAGGTAATACAAAGATTCTGAAGGAGCAAATAGAAATCTGCATTAATTATGTTGCACTGACTTTCTGATTTATCATGTTTGTGGTTAAAACTTGAGTTAAAACAGAGCATGTTTTGCAGCGGTCATGACTTTGTGTGTATAACTGATAAGACGAACAAAACAAAACTATTTCGTTTTAATTGATTGATTTCCTTCCGTTTAGAAATATTTATTATTTCAATCAAAATTCTGAAGTTGTTTTATATAACCATGAAAAACAGGATTACAAATTTATGGCATGACTTTTAATGTATACTGATAATGTGTTTTAGTGGTAACGTTATTCAAATTTTTAACTCAAAATTCACTGTGTGTACATTTAAATTCAAAATTTTACTGATATTTTAAGGAAATATGTTTGTATGTATATTTATGGCTAAACGTTTTCTATTGTCTGATTTTATATAAAGTTACTGTGTTCTAGATTTGGTGTATTTTATGTGAAACTTCAGGGATATATTTTAGCTTTGTTCCCCTATGTGTAAAGGGCGAGTACATCAAAAATTAATGTTTGTATAAAATCCTAATTGAATGAAGTGTTTACATTGGTAACAGTCTTAAAAGCAGTTGTTTTTACTTTGGAGGAATTAGATCCATTTTAACCATGAAATAATAAAATGTGTTAACCATGAAATAATAAAATGTGTACTAAAGTTAGAATATATTTTTGCCACTTTAGCTCTTAGCGATATAATTAAATATGTGTGGCCTTGGCCTTTATGATGCGTAGTGTAGTGCATGCATTTTAAACAGTTTTTAGTGGGTTTGTCTGAGACAGTTTTAAATGGGATTAAATGGTATCAGATTTGTTGTTACAATTTAAACAATTTCCTTCATTTCGTCAATGTAAAAAAAATTGCACATTTTGTAAAACTTTATGTTTTCAATGAATTACTGAGTTGGGTACGTGATAATGCTAAGCTAGTGGTATCTTCTAAGGTTTAGCAAATTGTGAAGGAGTAATGTGATGTGACTACCTCATTCGTTTTGCTAAACGCTAGATAGTGTCGGCCATAGTTTGCTGTTGTTGAAATTAACATTGCTTTAAAACAGAAAACACTTATAAACAAAGTTCAGAATCTTGGTTATTTAGGTATACCCCAAATAATGGCTTTTTACATTACTTGCATGTCATTTTGACCATGACCGTGGCTTACCATAGCTGTATGGATAAACTCAGTTGGTGTCCGGTTGTAATTTTGTTTTTGACTGGATCGATCTTCAGATCAGTAGGAGACTCCTACTATTTGTTGGTATCGCAGTATGAGCCAAGGATGTGTAAAACTAACACCTTTTGGTTTTCTCACATTCAAATGTATGTAACTTTAAACCTGTAACCTTTAACCGAGTTGGAAAACCGACCAGAAAAAGATGTGCCATCATTTGGCTCACTCACGCTTTTTTGTAAATCAAAAGTCGTTTGCCATTTTAAACTTGCCGCTCGTGACCGCCATACCGGCTTCTCTCGCTCTATCTGATGTTGCAGTCGTGGCTGATTGGCTGATGCGTGATGGGGCGTGGCTTTGAATCGTAGGTTTATTAAAGTTTGGACCGCACCCTGAAATTTGTGTTACGGCATTTCTAAAAAATAAGATTTTGCTTAGGCCTACTCGAAATAATTAGACAGTTTGAATTATCTATTTATGTATTATTAATAATTGCTGACGTGTACATATATTTACCCAGCATTGTTCTATCTTGCTATAAAAAGCAACTCATAATGATGATAATAAGACTAAATCAATGGAATCACGAATTGGATTGTGTTGTTTTTGTTTTTTGTAGGTTTTAAGGTTAGATTTTTTATGAACTCGTTACGTTTAATGCTGTTCTGGCATGAAAACCACGGGCCAAACTCGGTTCAAATGTCCATTGACATAACCCTCCCCCCCCCCCCCCCGCTTCTCCTAAAGTGAGGTCGACTAGAGGTTGTCTTTTTAAGTGTGAGACTTTGCCTGTTGAATTGAATAGGGAATTGATAAGGGGCCTCATATACCTTCAAACCCCATGGCCAGCAGAACATAACGAATAGTGAGCAACAACATTGTCTTTGCCTTCTCCTTTTGTAACAATATAAAGCCTCCTTGGTGTTTTCTCAACGTCTCACTGTAGTATTAATTGCTTAATCTTCCCCTTTCCGTCTTTGATTGTATCTTTGACGTGTCCAACCTGAGGTTAATACAGCCCCTTCCCCAAACCCCTCTTCTTCATTATCCCTTGCCGTTTCTATGTGCTCTATGCACTCTAAAAAATAAAGAGTTTGAATCCAACACTTGGAATAGCTTGGAGAGTGACAACACTTTGAAAGTGTTGAATCCAACGTTTGTTTGTTAAAACTAGCATTTTTAAGTTTTGATCCCACGCAAAAAGAGTTAAAGGAACACGTTGCCTTGGATCGGACGAGTTGGTCTATAAAAAGCATTTGTAACCGTTTGTTATTAAATGCATATGATTAGAAAGATGTTGTAAAAGTAGAATACAATGATCTACACAAATATGCCTCGAAATTGCGTGGTTTTCCTTTTACCTCGTCGACTAACACGGTCGGCCATTTATGGGAGTCAAATTTTTGACTCCCATAAATGGCCGACCGTGTTTCTTCGCGACGTAAAAGGAAAACCGTGGAATTCTGAGGCATGTTTGTGTGGATCATTATATTCTACTTTTAAGTTATCTTTCTAACCATATGCATTTTGTAACAAACGGTTTCAAGCGCTTTTCAAAGTCCAACTCGACCGATCCAAGGCAACGTGTTCCTTTAATTCAACAATTAGGTGTCAGTACAACATTTCCACAAAAAAGAAATCCATGGAATTCTTGTTGGATTAGCTTTCTGTATACTGAATACTAAATGCTGGATTTTTTTTTTTTTTTTTTTTTTTTTTTTTTCGAAATGCTGGATTCAGCACTTTCAAAGTGTTGTCACCCTCCGAGGTCTTGAAGGTGTTGGTTTGGATCTGGATCTGGATATTATACTCCGATAAAATCGGATACCCGCATCGCATCAGAGTTTTATGACCTGACCAATGACCTAGTGGAAATTTCGAAAGTGTGCTTTGATCGCTGTCTTGAAAGCTTTGTAGTCTCTGGATCTGGATAAAAAGTGTGCCTCCGCTCCGTCCCTGCCCTACTTTTTATTTATCTCTACTTTACTGTTCTTTTCCATCAGTATTCTTGTTGTGTGTGTTTTGTTGTTTTCCCTTTGAGGAAGACTCTACATAGGGTCGAAACATCAGACCATTAAATATTATTTTTGTCCCCACATATTTACGATATAGGTCCTTTTGGTAGGTGAGCAGTTTGCAACAGATGACTATTATTATTTGCACAATGTATAAGGCCTTTATTAAATAACATAGCAGAATGCATGCCCGAACTCACTGACACCTTTATAACAGACCTCACAGCACGAGTTTTTGTCAATCAAGGTTGGACACTTACCACAAATTAAGCCACAAACGCAAAGCAAAACAAGATAGCAACATTTGTATAACACAAGTATTAAATTATTCAAAACTTGAAAGTACTTCCAAAAAATTGTCACAGTTATAACACGATTAAATGTTTTACTAGCATAATTGGCTGTCAATACCCCCCGTCGATGCGGTTTGTTTATCAACAATCACGACATTGTCCGGCCAATTGGTGGCGCTGTTCAAAAACACAGCTCCGAGAGGTAGGCGTTATTATTGTGCTGTGGAGAACTTTGCGAACTTTGCATAAACAAAATTATTCCCTGGATGTGTCTTTATCTCTTAACCATGGCACGTATCATGCCATTATGCCAGCAACCTTCATCAACACCGGATGGAGGTAGAATGCCGGAAGTAAGTACTACTACTAAATTGAGTCAAGAGTGTACTGCGCACACGGCCAGTTGGAATTTGGATGGAAGTGACCATGATTAATAGCTGTCTCTCTACCCTCACTTTTATCAAACTAGAAATTCTATGTAGTCTACATTTTTACAACCAAAGAGCATGGACGATGTAGCTTTGTCTGGTTGTTGAAAAAAGAAAGAGTGAGTTCGACCGTTCGAGTCTAATGTATGATTGATGGTTTTATATCGTTGTAATGTGCACTAAGTCACATAGGCCCTAGTAGTTACCTGCCGCCTGTCGTTACTTAACACGGTACACCAGCTGTGGGGCATAGCCCTGGTGGCAGGACATTAATGCCACCGTGCCACACTGAATGCAACGGAGGAGCTCAAGGCTTAGAACAACATCGTACTGCAGTCCACGATGTACGTAGAACATGTACTTTATGTAGGGCTACGTACTAGTTGGCAACAAAACCATCTTCCACTCTGATTGTGTTGCCATTGACTGACACTTGTACTTGAAATGGGGGCTTGTTGTTGTCGAATCAGTTATAAAGATGTTGGCTATGGTCCAGTCGACACATCACGGTGGATGTCGACAATTAGTGATGATCGTCAAACGTCAGATCTGTCACTACCAGGAACCCATGAGTCCATGAGCCTATACGGTGGTTGTTGGGCACAGTGTCAGTCATGGTCCTTAGCCACCCAGTATAATGCTGGAGTTCGCTTTGTCGACATACGTTGTCGACATTTCAACAATAGCCTGCCAATCCACCATGGTGTCATTTACCAACATGCTAATTTTGATGACGTGTTAAAGACCACCATATCTTTCTTGGATGCTCATCCGACGGAAATCATCTTTATGCGTATTAGGGAGGAGTACCTACCCAAAAATAACACTACAACTTTTGCAGAGGCTGTACAGACTTGTGTGAATAAATATCCACCAGACAGATTGTGGTGTGGGGATGGTATCCCCCGAGTAGGAGAGGCAAGAGGTATGCTTGTGGTACTCAGGAACTATTACGGTTCAGCTACCTTTGGATTACCGTACGGTGACTTAGATATTGAAGATCGCTGGGTCATTCCGAGTCTCCTGCCAAGAGATATTACAACAAAGTGGAACAGTGTACGGAGCCATCTGGAAAAAGCCCAGCAAGGATCCAGAAGTACTCTGTATCTAACATACAGCAGTGGAGCGAGTGCCCTTGCTTGCCCATGCGCAGTATCTAGGCAACTTAACTCACTCCTTGCCAAGTTCTTTCATGGGCAGGCAAGGTGGGGTTTGGTTGCCATGGATTTTGTTAAAATTAATGTTATATTTGAGATAATTAAATCCAACTTTCAAGCAGATTCCTAAATTTTAAAAGAGACTGAAGGATAATACGAAAATTTTGTGTTTTTGATTTGTTGTTTTCCCCAGATCCACACATTGAAATAATTTGAACCGCGCCGTTCTATCATCCTTCCTCCATGGTGGTTTAATGCCTCTGCATTAGATGATCATTAATTCAAAAAGTGTTGCAAGTACGTAGTAAGTCTCCTAACTCAAGACAGGAATTGGCAGTGTTACAGTACAATACCCCTCCCTGTGGTGTATATTGGTAGTCTAAGATCGATAACTTTGTATACATTGTTACATGGTGTTACCGCAAACTCTTCTATATCTTATTTCCACCATGCAAAGTTTCAAATCCTACTGACTTTGTCATAATGAGAACCCCATCCACATTGTGGCTTGGTTGTAAACGGATTGCCTTAGTGGTGGGCCAAAAACACCCATAAAAACAAATAAACAAACAAGCAAACACCCTAACAGTAAACACCCAACAAAAAACAGCCGAAACTTCCCTGATTTTTTAAAATTGATATTGCCTCTTCAATTGACTACTTTGTTCGGATTAATATTATTTCTTTTTGTTCGGGCAGCAGCATGGACAACTTTAGCAATATTAAAATATTGAGTATAGTCGCTCTTTTTACTTTGCAAACTCATCATCCAAGTTTGGAAAATAGATTTGCTGGGAGTTTTCGCAAAAAAAAAAAAAAAAAATTAATACGTTTTCGTTTAAATGAGAACCAATCAAATGCCAAAATTAATAGAAACACTACGCAAACACAAGTAAGACAACTGAATAGTTTTATTAAATCAAATTAGGTTTGTTTTCTTTAAATTATTATAATTCGTGTCATACATCACTTCAGTCAGTCTCTATGTTGATTTTTTAATCTTTGAGTGATCATTTATTGATTATTTTGTGCAATGACCTATAAATAATGCAAATTCTTGATACTTCAGGTATCTTGCAATAACTGTGACGCCATGATTATGACGTGCGCATTAGGCCTACACATTTTAACTTAAAGTTTCGTACACAATCAACGATAAGAGACTGTAGTAATCTTATAGTAGTGGTGTGTGTCTTTATGTGATTTATTGTGTGAGAGGTTAGAAATCACTGAACTTTTCTTCATGAAAGTGCCATAATAATTATTTGCAATGTTTAAACTTATTTTGATTTGATTTCAACGTTGTTTAGTTTTACGGTAAGCTTGATGTTTATATCATGAAATACCCAAGCGCCTAATTTTCAGGTGACGGCGGATGGGTACAAAATCATAATAACAACTTTGATGCAAATAATATCACGTATAAATGTTAATGACGTCACCAGATTATGCGTTTCTATTATAAGTATTTGGAAGTAATGAAAATTTTAAATCATGTCGTTTGAAATGAAATTAAAAACTGCTGAAAAATTAAACATGATCTCGTCCTCTAGCTCTTGCCCTAAACGGAGAGTGAAATATAATTTATTTAGAAAGTGCAGGCACCCGGGGAGAAAAAACAGAGCGTCGGCCTTATTATACCAAAATATTAAAGGCAGTGGACACTGTTGGTAGTTACGCAAAATAATTATTAGCATAAAACCTTACTTGGTGACGAGAATTGGGGAGAGGTTGATGTAAACATGTGAGCAAACGGCTCCCCCTGAAGTGACGTAGTTTTCGAGAAAGAAGTAATTTCCAACGAATTTGATTTCGAGACCTCAGATTTAGAATTTTGGGGTCTCGATCGAAATCAACCATTTATTTTAAAAGCACAAGGAAGTTTTTTTCTTACATTATTATCTCGCAACTTCGGCGACCAAGAGCTCAAATTTTCACCGGTTTGTAGTTTTATTCATTATGTTTAGATACACGAAGTGAGACGACCTGTCTATGACAATAATACCAATAGTGTCCAGTGTCTGTAAATTCTGTATTAGACAAATTAATATTTAGAGCCTAATTAAAACGGTGTACAAATTGTGGCAAATAATTAATTGTGAGATGAGATTGTTGCTCTACCATTTTTTAAGGCCCTAAACAAATTAATGGTACTTGATTTCGCTTAGAGAAGTAGGGGACGCTTGTCAAGATTGATGCTCTGACGTTTTTCACGTTTGGGGGAAGAACTCCGGTACTTTGTATAGGGTGTTTTTAGGCCCTATAGTGACATGACTGGCTTTGGGACCCAATTTATTTTTACCAAACTGAGCATGCAGGGAGCGGGAAAGGACAATAGTTATTAATAATGCCCCCTGTATGTGAGTTTATTAGGTGGTTTTTGAAAATAATGATCCAGATCATAATGTAGTGAAACGTGAGCATTCATCATTCATAAACCAGTCACTTCCCCAGGTACGGCCCACCCAAAGAGCTATATTATTGACTAGAGCGCTAACTTGCTCTGCAATAAATATGGGCCCACCCCAAATTAATGCGACTTCGCAACTTCGGCGCACTGCTGGTTGTATACAGCGCCCTCTATTGAGGACATTTATCCATGTCGGTTTAAGAGAGGTCAAAGAACGCCCGGCGGTGAATTTTGAACCGCTGTTTTCCTCTGTAAATCACACTGGTGTGTGAGTGTGAAAAACTGTGATGAAAAGAGTCTGAGTGTTTTACGAATGTGACCCGCTCAAGCTAGCTAGTTTAAGTTAGTGAATATTCAGGTAAGAATGCCTAGATATTGGAATAAATAATTAAATATATTTATTAATGTCAACACTACGCAGCGGTCCTACACTACTACAGCGGTCCTACTACAAAAATGCCGACAACGCCGACAACAAGTCCAGAGCGCCGACAACAAGTTTCAAATACCTTAAAACAGCAAATAAACCAAGTATGAATATCTAGCGTGCTTATAATATAAACTGAAATAAATGCAATGGAAAAACTTCATGAACAGTCAATGAGTCGTGACAGTGTTAATTTTTAAACAGAAAAAAACTTAACTTATCGTAGCGTCATACTCCTACTACTAGAACTATTTCGCCGAACGAAACCGAAATTTTCGGTTTCGTCCGGCTATCGTCTCCCATTACGTGGTTTTCCTGTTACTGTGCGAACTAACACGGTCGGCCATATGGGAGTCAAAATTTTTTGTTGTTGATTTACTTCATTACTGTAATAAATTCCGATAAGCGTAATAAATATTAAGTCTACATTAAAGAGAAAATATCACAGATTGGTTTCTTATCTCCTGAAACCAAACATTACTGGTCTGAAATGGGGGAAAAAGGATTATTATGAAGTGTGAGTGCATCAAGGGGGGTGGGGTGTTTTACTTTCATGCCTTATGATATCTCTGGATTCTAATATAGTAGCCAGAATTAATGCCTTAGGACAAAAATGTAATTAAATTTGTTAAGTAGTAATTGAATAATATTTTTGATTTATTTTGCACGCCATACTAGCTTCTGAATATTCAATAAAATACCAACCAATGAAAGGTGTGAAAACATATGACGTTGCTCCAACGTCGTGCATGCATAAGCACTGTTAATGGCGGACTGTCTCTCGCAACGTAAAACCAAAACTTTAAAAATTTCAACACACCATGAAGTAAAATGGTTATTATTAAAAAATTGGATAGATGATTTGAAAAAAAAAAATTTAGTTTTTGATTGTGAACAATTTTCCTGTTATCCTACTGAAAACACATGACACCAGGATACACCATGCTTACACGAAAAGCAGTCGGACGCCATCTTGGCTTTAAAACTGTGTTTGTTGGACCAGTCCATGATGCGGGTAAGATGGATTGAGCAATAGACTTAGAGGGCAGGTGTTATGTAAATACCTTCAACTGTGCACACGGCTCTGACATGTCTGAGGTCTTCACATGACGCCCGCCCTCTGTTATCTTGCAATGAATTTTTTAAAAGTCTAGACAAGCAATTAGCATTTACAATCAATATAATATTCCATATAAATATAAGATTTATCGCGAATGTCAATACTCAAATTAGTCCTAGAACTATTTCGGTTTCGTCCGGCTATCGTCTCACGATAGCCGGACGAAACCGAAGTAGTTCTAGGAGTGTACTCAAAGTATCAAGAGAAATCCGCACTTCACTAAATAACGCATAGAGTGACATTGCCCACCAGTATGGCGCATCCAAGATACTCTAGTGATGATGTCAGGTGAATTGGTTCATTAGGCGGAATGCGTCTTGCGTCTTGTGTGAGCGAGTCGTGCTTGACAAAATACACCGCATAGCAAACTGCCCCATCTGCTTACCCATAACGCATTGCGGTTCTGAATCGGGATAAACCTTTTAGGTTGACACATTTGGGTTGTCCAATCCACTCGGTATCCTCCCTCAGTGGATTGAACCATCACTCAAATCAGTCTAGTACAGTAGAGCCAGTAATCTGACCTCCATGGTAGAGCACACTGTACATAACGTGTAGTACAGTCGACATGGAGCTCATTTCATTCAGCTGGCTTTTGTAAGGATAGCGGAACAAACACTCACTGTATGAGCCAAGACCAAGGCTACGATGTACAGTCAGCACAGAGGAAACATGAGAATAGGGTGAAAAACAAAAAACTGTTTATAAATGGTTTGAAGCTTCTTTATGACTTACATGTACACTGTTATTTGTTTTCTTCTCTAATTCCAGCAAGGCATTAAGTCTGTAAGTGTAAGGACAATTGTATTAGAATGGAAGCCACAACTTTAGATGAACTCAAACAGATATTTGAAGCCAAGATTGCTGGACTGACAAGATGTATGGATTTATCATCAGAAGGTAAAATATTCAGACACAATGTACTTCCCCAGGACATAACTTAGTTGGATTATGTCTCAAATTGTACACTAGGGTGTCACATCTGGAACCCTTGGAACACTAGATGGCAGCAGACAGCTGGTGCCAAGTAGCGTTCCATTTTTATGTATTTATTTTAGGGCATCCATGGAGTCAACTTCCTTTTTATTCCTCAATAGACCATTCCACATACCTACATGTACAATGTATGAGGGGATGGGGACTGGTGGTCAGTTGCCAGAGCTGGGATAGTCTTCAATGAAGTAAATATTTGACCTTTGAAGCACCAGGATAAAGTTGGCATGGTTGGGGTAGCCTTAAAGGAACACGTTGCCTTGGATCGAACGAGTTGGTCAATAAAAAGCGTTTGTAACCGTTTTTTATAAATTGCATATGGATGGAAAGATGTTTTAAAAGTAGAATATAATGATCCACACATGTTTGCCTCGAAATTGCGTGGTTTTCCTGTTACTGTGCGAACTAACACGGTCGGCCATTTATGGGAGTCAAAATTTTGACTCCCATAAATGGCCGACCGTCTTAGTCGACGAGGTAAAAAGAAAACCGTGCAATTTCGAGGCATGTTTGTGTGGATCATTGTATTCTACTTTTACAACATCTTTCTACCCATATGCATTTTATAAAAAACGGTTACAAACGCTTTTCAAAGACCAACTCGTCCGATCCAAGGCAACGTGTTCCTTTAAGGTTTAAAATGTGAAGGATACAATGTTGTTCACTTTTTCAAGACCCAATGTATGTCCAGGCCTGGTATGTCTGAATTTTGTTTTTTTTTATTTTGAATTAGCACATCAAGCACAGATGACTTGATTGTGTACCAGAGCTTTTAACCATTATTTTACCACCATTCATTTATTTCATGTGTTTTTAATTTTGCAGTGTTAGTTCCAGGTGGTCTGGACGACTCCTGCAGACAGCAACTTTCAGGAATCAACAGAGAGTTGTGCGTGCTAGAGTCAGTCGTTGGTCAAATGAGAGAACTGATTCAGTATGAGAAAGATCAGTTTCAGAGAACAAAGGTAACAATAAATACCAATAGGTGATGTTCAAGGAACACGTTGCCTTGGATCGGACGAGTTGGTCTATAAAAAGCGTTTGTAACCATTTGCTATAAAATGCGTATTTATGGTTGGAAAGATGTACATGTATTACAAGTAAAATACAATGATCCACACAAGTTTTCCTTGAATTTGCATGATTTTCCTTTTACTTTGCGAACTAACACGGTCGACAGTAAATATGGCCAACCGTGTTAGCCGACGAGGTAAAAGGAAAACTGCAATTTCGAGGCATGTTTGTGTGGATCATTGTATTCTACTTTTACAGCATCTTTCTACCCATATGCATTTTATAACAAATGGTTACGAACTCTTTTTAAAGGCCAACTCGATCGATCCAAGGCAACGTGTTCCTTTAAAAGGAAAGGGAATCAGGTTTCACAGGGAAGGAACTGTTTCACAACGTGCCATTTAATTTGCAATTCAATTGATGTTAATATCTTCAGCCAATTTCAAGACAGTATGTTGACAAAGTAGGGAGACGGCCCTGGCTAGATAGCTCAGTTGGTAGAGTGTTGGCGCATTAATCCGATGATCATTGGTTTGAGTCCTACTCTTGTCAATTTTTCTTTCATCAACCCCAAACCAATTTCAAGACCTACATGTAACACATGGATAATGGTTTGGTAATTCTACCAATTAGCATGATCAACATTTGCTTAATTTGCCATTTTGCGTTTTCACAAAGTGACAAATCAAGATTTGCCATCTTATCCATTGATGACCTATTTAAGTTAAGTGTTTTCATAAAGCGATGAATCTCATTCAATATGCATCGGTTGGTACACAGCACTTTGGCCTGCACATCACAATTTTTAGTTTAGAGAGTGACAAATGTATTTAGGAATTGATAACTTACCAGAATAGTTGCAAGAATAAGATAGAAAACAAATGGAACAGTTCTGCATGATTAATAAGACAACTTAATTTTTGTTTAAATTATGAGACCTACTCCTCCTTTGTTGTTTAACAAGGTGCTGTGGCGCAATATGCCGCAATCAAACCAGGAACACCTGGGCGAACCCCTTTTCTTTGATAAGTGCACTGGGTTCTTTTTTGTGCGGTACACAACACACATGACTTTACGTGCCATCCGAAGGACGAAGCAATGGTTAAGTGTCTTGCTCAAGGACACAGGTGTTACGACTTGGTCTTGAACCCTCTGCTGATCAGAGCTTGAATCTAGTGCTTAAAATGCTAGGCCATGACACGCCATCTTATAATCTATACCTGGAAATCACTGGTTTTGGATTGTTGCATTCCAAGAAAATTGTACACTTTCAAGTACATGTACATGTACATGTACATGGTAACATGTATTATAAATGTACATGTATACAAGAAACACCCATGTTCCAAAATGATATCCAACCAAAGAAATCGTAGAATAATTAGATTGATCAATTGATGTGTTGTATTCTTTTCAGACTCTTAAAGCGAATATTGAAGAGATGTGTCGTCATGTTCAGCATATTGAAACTCATATACCAGACAGGTTACCTGGAAGAGAGAATAGAACATCCCACAGCAACACTACAAGCAGCAGGTGATTGTAATGAATACTTCCCTCTCACTTATACACTCTGTGTCTGGGGCAATGGTGGTCAGTTTGGCGTAAGGGTATCTCTCCTGGCCTTCCACCTCTAGGACCCCGGTTCGAATCCCGCTGGGGTCACTTTGTGGATTGGATTTTCAGTCCCTATTTGACTGCGTGGGTTTTCCTTGGAATATTTCTCTATGGTTTTCCCTCCCACATCTAAAACTGAAACTTTCTTTCTTGTCTTCTCTCCGTTTAGTTCTGGCTAGTACAGTGAATAATTATGCGTTTCAGAGAGTCCTTGGCTTCAGAACCAGAATAAATGAAATTAAATAAAATTACAGGGTTACTCAAAAAGCAGAAACCATATTTTCTGTTGGATTTTGTAACTTTCCATGTTGCATTGTATTAATAACAGTAGCTAATCTTAAAATATAAAGTCCTGAAAATAGTCAGAAGAGAATATTATTTCTGATTTATTTTGTTAATGTAATAGTGTTGAAGGTTGAACCGAACGGATTGCCCAATTACCAGAAGAAAAAAAAAAATCAATTCCCTTCCAGATAAAATAAAACAATAAATTCTTTAGAGTTTCATATACATTTACATTGAAAGCACTCTTACAAGTTACACAGTTCCATTTTTTCCCCATGGTTAAAAAAGCCATCCACATTCATTGTGTGTTTGTTTTTCTCACAGTCGCCCACCTTTAAAATCAGTAGAAGATAACCAGAGACCAGGTTCAGGTAGCTCAGGGCATCAGATGGGCTCCAAGAAAGATGACAAGGGACATCAAGGCGACAAGACTAAGAAAATATGTCTGCCCTCGATGGAGTTTATGACAGTGGATGAATTTGATGCTGTTCCCAAGTAAGCCACAATAAAATGGAATTAAACTTCATACAGCTGCATCAGCAGCAAATAATGGTTAAGCAGAAATGAGCAGGATACCAGTCGAAAAATGTACATGCGACAAAGCAGTTTGGCTGGTAACCTTGTTCTGGTTAGTATATTTTTGTTGTGCTTAGCTACTTTTAGTGCTTTCCAAGCAGCTCTATGAAATTGAGTGCAGCAATAGTAGCATTATGCTCGGAATGGCACCCCAAAACTTTCAATCAAGCCCAAGTTTGTGTATTGATTTACCACACTTTTAATTCAAAAACATAATTAATCCGCATATTCCATGGCTAAATCATCGCAACCAGCAATGATGTTATGTATTTGATAATGGGGTGGGTCGGTAACCATCAAAAAGGCAAAGCTAAATTGAGTTTTAATACAAAATTTGGAAACTGAAAAATGATTTAGTAATCTGTTATGATGAATGAGTGCAATAATCATAACAAAAGATTTTGAATTTGTGTTTACAAATTTTATGATAATGAATTAGTAATTTGTAAGAACAAATTAACTACACGTAAAAATATGTGTAGCTAATTCGTTATCATTCAAGGGACACATTGCCTTGGATCAGGCGAGTTGGTCTATGAACAGTGTTTGAAACCATTTGTTATGAAATGCATCTATAATGGTTAGAAAGATGTTTTAAAAGTAGAATATAAAGATCCTCACAAATATGCCTCGAAATTGTGTGGTTTTCCTTTAATCTTGCAAACTAACACGGTCCGCCATTTTATGATGTCAAAAACTTGACTCAACAAAATGGCATGCCGAGTTAGTTCACGAGGTATGAGGAAAACAATGCAATTTCGAGGCATATTTGTGTGGATCATTATATTCTAGGCATTTGATAACAAGATGCTTTTTCATAGACCAACTTGCTTGATCCAAAGCAACGTGTCCCTTTAAAGTGTTTGTAACATTTGTTCAAGACATGAAGTACAACCAAACCCTTACATGTTTATATCTTCAGGTACATGAAGGGTAGATTGACATATGAGTCCATCAATGCTGCTGTCGACCTCATCAATACAACGGTCAGTACACGCTACTCACTCCTACAAAAACCACAAAAGACTCTCGGCAAAACAGCCATGAAGAAAGTGAGGCAACTTAAAGAGCAAGAAAACAAAGATACTAAAGGTATGAAGTACATGTATGTCTGATGAGTGAGATAGTTTTTAATCATTGAGATGTGCTTACTTTTATGTTCAAGCTACTTTAAGTCATGGTGAATAGACCTCTTTTTTATTTGTCAGAATTTTCCCCACAAGAGGGCGCTATCATACATGAACTACTCTCCGAAGTTGAAATAAGGTCATCAAGACTTACTTTATAAACTAGATGCCACTCCTGATAAATATTTGTGGCAAAAATTGGCACATATCATGATAGTTTATGTTTTTATTTGACATAATATCATAGTCCGCTTTTAACAAAGGACACAAAATATCTTGTTTTGGTGTTTGTTAAAGTATGACAACTTGTTTTCTGAAATTATCACAGTTACTTGTTTGTCATGACTATTTAAATTAGGAAGATATGATGGAATTTTCCACAGAGGAATTATTTTGGGTGGCATCAAAATTAAGTTCTGATGGTTATTGATGAGAGTGTGGGTTTGAATTCCGGTTGTGACACTTGTAGATGGTTATTCATCAGAGTGTGGGTTTGAATTCCGGTTGTGACGCTTGTAGATGGTTATTCATCAGAGTGTGGGTTTGAATTCCGGTTGTGACGCTTGTAGATGGTTATTCATCAGAGTGTGGGTTTGAATTCCGGTTGTGACACTTGTATCCTTGAGCAAGATACTTTACTATAATTGCTTCTCTTCACCCAGGGGTATAAATGGGTACCTGGAGGGTAGAGGTTGATATTGTGTATGGAAAAGCCTTTGGAGCGCTACAGTTGCCCAGATTGTACAATATTTTCGGGGTGCTGAGAAAGATTAACGGAATACTATTTGCCCAGTGACCAGGGCACTAATGTAAAGCGCATTGAGACGGTTATTGTGAACTGTTTCATGTCTAAATATTGACATTTTCTGTTGTTACCTTTTTACAGGCCTGTTTTTCTTCACTGATGATGATTTTAAGGGAAGTAGCAACGGTCGATTCTTGACAACATCTCGCTCAATCTTCACAATCCTAAGACACTGTGGAAGGCTCAGAGAAATCCGCAGCACAGGTCTGACACGATATGCACTTGTTCCCTGATGAGGTGAACTTAAATTTGTCCCTCTTTGTGAATGTGTAAAAAGTAAAATAATTTGGTAATGTTTGAGAAGTTCAATGCCAAGTAATGTTTAATTTAATATAATATTAAAATGGTAGTAGTAGATTACTACCACTACTCTTATCAAAATAGAATTATGAAAGTTTCAAATTTGTAAATCGCCATCTATCCATATTGTATTATGGTAATTACTCAAAATAATTGTTAGCATAAAAACTTATGGAGAGCTGTTGGTAGTATAAAACAGTTTGAGAAACTGCTCCCTCTGAAGTAACATAGTTTTTGAGAAAGACAAATTTCTCACCTGGAAGAATAAAAGACTTCAGGACTGAACCCTTTTATTAGCCATCTGAAAGAACACAAAATTGTACGACATTGTTGTTTATACTTTCAATATTTTCTTGCAACTTCATGACCAATTGAGCCAAGCTTTGCACAGATTTGGTATTTTATGCATATGTTGGTCTTTGACAATTACCAAAGGTTTTTAGCACCTTTAAAGAGAGATGTGGACGAATAGACACATCATTAAAGACCCTGGACACTATTCTTCTCACTTGGTGTATCTCAACAAATGCATAAAGTGACAAACCTGTGAAAATTTGAGCTCGATCGGTCGTCGAAAATGAGAGATATTAATGAAAGAAAAAAAAACCTTGTCGCCCCATGGTCACACGAAGTTCTGTGCTTTCAGATGCATGATTTCGAGACCTCAAATTCTAAATCTGAGGTCTCAAAATAAAATTCGTGGAAAATTACTTCTTTCTCGAAAACTACGTCACTTCAGAGGGAGCTGTTTCTGACAATTTGTTATTCTATCAACCTCTCCCCATTTAATTGCTAGTAATCAAGAAAGGTGTTATGTTAATAATTATTTTGAGTAATTACCAATAGTGTCCACTGCCTTTAAGAGTCAAATTTTAAAAGTAATGCCCAACAAGCATGTGTGAAAGGGAAGGTACACGTTTGGTAATTGTCAAAGACCAGTGTTTTCACTGGGTGTATCCCATCATAAGCATAAAATAACAAACGTGAAAATTTGGGCTCAATTGGTCATCGAAGTTGCGAGAAAATGATGAGAGAAAAAACACCCTTGTTGGACGAATTTGTGTGCTTTCAGATGAGAACAAAAGACTTCTACCTAGTCTTTTATTCTCAAAAACTACGTTACTTCAGAGGGAGTCGTTTCCCACAATGTTTTATACTATCAACAGCTCTCCAATGCTCGTTACCAATCAGTTTTTAAGTTAATACTTAATTTGAGTAATTACCAAACATGTACCTTCTCTTTATGCATGCTTTTGAAAATGTTCTGTTGCTGAGATGTTAATAGTAAAGAGTTCCAGAGTTTGAGAGCGGATACTAAAAAGCCCAAACGCCAAAGGATGAGAGAACATCCTAGAGATAAGTTGGTGCCTTGTCATTCATCTTTGAACATAGTTCTTTGACAGAATGTAAGCCAGTAAAGTTGTTAAAAGGGAGGGTGTACCTTTTGTAATCACACCAGAAACTTACAATAAAAATTTACGTGGTAAAAAGCAATGCAGCTGTTGGTAACACTTTGAGAAAAAATTCCCTTCAAAGGATTGTGGTTTTAGAGAGAAGGATTCAAAAGCATTTCAATCTGAGAAACGTTTCTGTAGAAACGTTTCTGGAGGTTGTGTATTCCAATTACGGAATATTCTTTGTCCAAGATTTTCGGCGATATCTCAAAAACGCTACTTCTATTTGAAATGAAATTTTCACAGCTTAGATTTATTGTATATAATTTTTGACTTTTATATAATAAAATAAAACAATCAAACGGTGTATAATTTTTACTTTTAAAATTGTATGCTTAGAAAGATGTTTCCTTTTTACGTCGCGAACTATCACGGTCGGCCATTTATGGGAGTCAATTTTATCTCAATATTCCTGGCCAGTTTTATTTCACCTCCGGCCCATTCCATTTATTTTGAAAATAAACGTTCCCTAAAAGCAACATTTATTTGGTAAATATGATTCAAATAGTTGTTTCGGTCAGTCAATTTCATCCAGACCTTGATCAAGAATTTGACTGAATCAAATATAGTTATTGTACAAGGATAACAATTCAAAGAATGAACGACAATACAATGTGAACTGAGTTTAAGTCATCTTTATAGTGAAAGCTCAGCTGTTTCAGGAGGTGTACCATCATTGACATTTCTCCTGTTTGTGCCCATACATCAGCGCCTTGGAGCAAACTTTTGATTTTGGCGCCTTCTAACAAAAAAAAATTGATTGGTTGATTGACTGACTGATTGATTGATTGAACAGCTCATAGGCCTAAACTCCTTCGTTAAAGTTGTGACGCGAAAAAGTCGTTGTTTGCAAGTGAACGAAAAAAATAGCCTACCCATCTAAGAAGCCCCTTTTCTACTTTAACTGTTCCTGATTTGATTAGATTTTTTGAAAATACACGGCATGGAAGAAGGAAGAACGCTGACAATGAAAACAAGAAACCCAGAGTGAAATGGAATGTAGACATAAAACAAAGAAAACCTTTACCTTTGATTGAATTCTGAATTAGATAAATCGAACCTTTTTTGTGTTTTTTGCGAACTTTTTTTTTTTTTTTTTTTTTTTTTGGGGGGGGGGGCACACGTTTTTCTGGGGGGGGGGGGGGGCACAATAGAACACAGATAAAAGATGGAGCATGCGAGTGCGTAGCGCGAAACCCTTACGGCGTGGGCTCCGGGCCAGCTTAAGGGCCCCGACAAATGTTGCATTCTAGATGCTCTGTTGTGCAATCTAAGGCCATTTGGAGGCATAGTTGAATCAGAACAACTTGAGGCTTTGAAATCCTTTGAAATCTGGGATGTAGAATGTTGGCCTTTTGGAATTGGGCAATACTTAAATTTCACTTACAAGAAATTGTGTCGTGTCAGATTATTTCAAATTGCAAGGGGAAAAAGGAAGAATATAATATATTTATTTAGAACCCTTAATCGAGCCTCATCATTGCATCCTGGGCCCCTTAGGTTGGTGGAAATAACGTTTATTAAGCTGAACGATTTTTTTTCTTCATATATATATCAATATGATCATCCAATTATTATTTATAACGGTGATCCAATTAATGAGATTCAATGTCACGTCATTGATTGTGTCAAAATAAATATAATAACATTAAGACATTTTCTTGGATTTCAGATAAGAAAAAGAGGAAAATAAGATTTCAGACAAACAATGTGAAAATATTGGTAATAAATATCAGGCCATTTATATTAATATTTTTCAGAAACAGGAAAAACAAATTAGCCCTCCCTGATAGGGTTAAAATTTAATGCCCGTTAAATAAGGTATTCAAACATACACACTTTGTGTGTGCATCTCTATTTATTAATTTAGACGGTTGTATTTTTTAAAATTTAAGTTGGAACCTGATTTGATTCCCACTCCACCACTTTCACTTTCCACTCTCTACATAAACAGCATATTTAAAGCTATGAAACAAACATAATGGAAGAAGATCCCCCTTGGACGTTTGTTTTGTTGGTTTACGGTTCCATTGTTGCCCGGTCCCACCCTTACCCTTACCTCCGCTGAATAAACAAAGTATCTTATTTAAAAATCCAAACAGTTGCGACAGTTGACCCAAGATAAGGACAGAATCATTGCTTCATTTTAACGCATAATCAAACCAGCAATAATCCTGGACCTCAAGCCATAGTCGATACTTTCTCAAACGCCGTGATTTCCAAAATGGGTATATGGTGCCAGAGACCTCAAGCTGTGAGCAATTTCGTCACAGGTTTAACCCGTAAACCATCGGACTGACTCTACCACCGCTATTACCTCAAGCAAGACGTTCTGTACGAAGCTAGCTCCGAGGTTCTGTCCGTGCACCGTGATTTAGCCGTGCCGACAGGGCCTGCAGTGACTTCATCACGGCGAAAGGTCTGAGCTTTAACACCCTAAGTGGATTTCATTTCATTTTGCATACGCATGAAGGACTAGGCTTATTATAAGCACACGTCTTGAAGATTAAAGTATCTTGAAGATTAAACCACGGCAAAGATTAGGATAGAAATCATTGGTCTTTGCCTTCAAGCAATGATGTAAAAGATGATGAAAAATGCTGCAGTTACTGACCCTAGAAAATGGAAGAGTGGAAGAAAAGTCTGAAGTTCTGTTTTCCTTCTTTATATATTCTGGTCGGCAAGGCTGGGGTGAATCTTGCCATATCACTTATTGGAACAAAACAAGTCCTATTTTACAACGAGGCGTAAAGGGAAAAAATAGTAATTTTTGTTCGAAGAGACAACCTGTGTTCTTGATTTCTTTAGACAGATGAGGTGTTAGCAAAAAAAAAAAAAATCTCACACAGTCATTCTTTGTTTAAACGTTAGTGTTTTGCACTAGTGACGTCTTAGTACCAGTCGTAATACTAAGATGACATAATTTATTATACTCCTATGCCCTATTTAAAAAAAACCCATCTATTTAACATGACCGGACTGAGAGAAAGGGAACATATTTTGACAGCTTTGTTTTAGGGAAAGTATGGTTTTGGAACAGTCAAATCCTTAATGAATATAGATATAAAGACAATAAAACCTGTGAACATTTCATTTCAAAGGTTGTAGCGTTGTTAAGATATCGCCTAAAATGCAGACCCATTATGTGCAGGCAGTTAGAATAGTACATAATTGGAATACACAATCTGATAGACGTTACTACCAGTAACGCTTCTCATGTAAACATATTGGTAGATAAACACTGATATATTTGCCAATATCCACATTCGGCTACTAAAAAGTGAAATGTTTCTAGAAACTCTTAATACTATCGAAAACTGCTGTACTTTGATCTAAGTGAGTTTTAAAGGCGGTGGACACTATTGGTAATTACTCAAAATAATTATTTGCATAAAACCCTACTTGGTAACGAGTAATGGGAAGCTGTTGAAAGTATAATACACTGTGAGAAACGGCTACCTCTGAAGTAATGCAGTTTTCGAGGAAGAAGTATTTTTCCACGAATTTGATTTCGAGACCTCAGATTTAGAATTTGAGGTCTCGAAATCAAGCATATGAAAGCACACAACTTCGTGGGACGTGGTTTTTTTAAAATTATTATTATTATCTCGCAACTTCGACGACCGAAATTTTCACAAGTTCATTATTTTATGCATACATTGAGATACACTAAGTGAGAAGAATGGTTACCAAAAGTGTCCAGAGTCTTTAATTGCCATTAATTTTAAGAGTGGGCTAATTACCAAACGTATACTTACATTCCTTCAAAGATAACATCTGACCCGAGAAGTGGCATGACCTAATGCTGATGAAGCAAATCAATCTAATTAAAAAATCACTGACATTCTTTAATTGTTTTCAATAAGTGTGTAACTCTTCATTCTTTATTTTACTTCATTTTATTTTATTTTACAGTAATTAATATTTACATTATAATATCAGGCATGTGCGATACTAAAACACTTAAAATAAATAATTAATTTATTGACAAAATACTTTAACTCCATAAGCCTACTCAGTTAAACTGTGTGCATTTATCATGCAGATTGCAATGGGTGGTAGAATAAAAACGTGTTTTGGAACCACTTGCTTTAAAGACAAAATCAAGATAAATATTGCACATAAGTATTACGGTTTTTTTTTTCAAAAAGTAATAAGATCTTTCTATCCACAAGACAACTCGACCCTTTTCCCAATAATATGTACTATAATCTAATTATGTACAAAACACTGGCAAAGTCTTAGTTGAATACTTAAATATTCCTTTTCGCCAATAAATCACATTACGAGTTATTTCAAGGAAATAAATATAGACTACTGGTTTCAAGATTTATAATAATATAAGATTTAATGCTTATTGTGTTTACTGTGATCACAGAAACTAAGTGAACAGATAATATTAATCTACTTAGTTTGATTTTTTCCTTCTAAATTTCAAAGAGATGATTTCAAGATATTGTATGGTCATTCCGTTACATGGCAATGTTTGTGCTAAGCATTAGTTATAGCTCATCTATTTGGTGAGTAGTTTACTTAAATTTGAGCCAACCTCGAAAATGGTATGGTTACCTTCAAGTTTAATCATTTAAAAAGAAGGACATTTTTATTGTCAATTTGTCGTTTGGCGTTCCCATTACTTAAAACATGATTATAACAACTTAGATATAAGATGATCATCTGTGATTTTCTCCCAAACACGCATATAAGTTGTATATCATAAGTCTTACAAGAAGTTACTTTCACCAATGGAAAAACAGTGTTGGAAATGCGAAGTTTGCGGTCTGTTACAAAGTGATCTCTTGGCAATAAATAAAGACATATACGAGAATTGTGATGTCATGTGAATGGATTGAAAGTCTTACATTATGACACTGAAGTCACAAATCATCAATGCTAAACAAATTAGAATTAACCTCAAACGGTTTAGAAAGATGGATGTGCCCTTTTGACATAATCATCGTTATTCATTGTTTCCTTTGCAGTTTGATGGCAGTTTCCTGCACCCTATTTGCCTCATAGTGTCATTGTTAAATCACTGCCTTATTCAGCTGCTCGCTTCCTTAATTCTTGAACATGTCACACAACAGTCTCTCCATGGGTGTGTTACCGATGGTACAACGGAAGAAAATGCGCTCAATTTTTTCAGATGAGATTAACCGCAATGAGGGCAGGAGCAGAAGCAGACGACCAAATCTGGCGGGAAAATGGGTGAATAATGAGCATTGGCACTTAAGTTTTAGCTCTGGGCCCAATTTCATAGAGCGGCTTAAGCAGACATTATTGCTTAAGCAGACATCTTTTGCTTAGCAGAAATTAGCAGGATACCAGTCTCAAATTATACTCTTGACATTGTAGTTTAGCTGGTTACCTTATTCTGGTAAGCACTAGTTTTGTTGGGCTTAGCTACCTTTCGTGCTTAAGCAGCTCTATGAAATCGGGCCCAGGTGTGATCTGTAGTCACTAAGACCTCTATAGAATAGTACTATAATCACAGTGCAGCCATCTTGTGTTTGTTCCATCAAGTCAATATTAAACCAAACCGAGGCTGAGAGGGCAATATTAATCTGGTTCTTGTTTTATAGTTAGAGAGTGCGCAATCGAGTGAACTATTATGCGTGCAGCATAAACACAATGGTACGGTTTAATTTATTTACACATTTTGTAAACCACAATGGTTATGAAAATCTTTTAAGGCAGTTCTGAATGAAGAACTAATAGGCAATTCTTTTGATTTATTTAAGACATTCAGGAAATGCGAAATCAGGAAGTCTATTCTTCTCAGATGTATTGGTTTCTACATGTCTGACTAATTGTGGCAATTACCTAGGAGTGCGTGTTACCAACATAGTGACTCGATAACACTCGTTCAGTAAGAATAAGTTTTGGAATCTTCTCAGCTAATAAAGTATCCTAATTAGAAATGAAAAGAGAGCGATTTGATCTAATCATTACCTGCTTGGATGGGTTGGCTGTTGACTTCTAACGTGCTGACCCAACATGACCTGAGCTTGATCCTGCAAACTCTCTACTTGAATTGGATCCTTCAGGCCCCTTGTGTCTAGAAAGTAAAAGGTCAATTATTATTCATTCGTTAAAGACAATAGGCGTTAAGTTAAGGAAGAGGAATGCGGATGAAAGTTTCAAAAACGAACACAAAGTTGACACGAAACTCAAACCCCTCTCAGAAAGTCCATGAAGAGTTTCATTGTAATGCATTTGTATTGAATTTGGGATGAGTGCTAAATGGGTTAAGCTATTAAATAACGGGGTCAAACTTGAGAATACGGGTTTATAATTGGGTCTTTCTTTGGATTTTGGTTCAATTGACCAAGTGGTTGAGAAAACAATAATGCTTGTTTTATTTGGAAACTTCATTTGAGAGCTTACCTGGTTTAAATAAGACAATGGCTTTCATACAAGCAAACTCAGCTGCATCTACTGAGAATGATTTAAAGCGTGCCATCACCTCACGAAGGACTCTGATGTCGGACAACATGGCGACGGCTTTGGTGTCTGGTGACGTAGCACCCACTTCATGGGCGTGTTCCGAGAGGGAAAGAATTGGGCATGATTCAAGAGGCATCGACCATTGAATGGCACAGAGTACAAACAACTCACTCCATGCCTCCTCAAGAAGAATAACCTGGTGAAATAGAAAATGTAAATTAGTTTCTGTAACAGTAGGCTATACTGCTATCTCCAGGGGCCAGTTTCATAGAGCTGCTTAAGCAAAAAAATTGCTTAAGCACGAAAATAGCTGGCTTATTTTACACATGTTACTGGCCAAAATTTCATGCCATGTACATTGCTTGAGACTGGTATTTAGCTGTTGTTTACTTAGCATAACAATTGAGTGGGGTCTTGGCCGATAATCTGATTTTACTAAGCAAGGAATATTTTGCTTAAGCAGAATTTAGTGCTTAAGCAGCTCTATGAAATTGGGCCCTGAGTTCAGATTTGAGGTAAAATCATTGAAATATGTACCTTTTGTGTCACAAGATGCATACTTTGAAAGAACAACACACACTCAACACAGGTAGCCCTTGTTAAGTTTTTACATTCCAAATAAGAAGAGTTCAGTCAACACTACAGCTATTTTCAACATCATTCAATGCGATAACTAAATGGCATGCATTACTCTGGAAATATCCAATCCCCAAAATCCATTATTTCAAATTGGGGCACCCGGGGGCACGCACATCAATTAGGGTCAGACACGTGTCCCCCCCCCCCCCCCCCCCCCCCCACTGACACTTACTGTCTAAGTCAAAGTAAAAAGGACCAACAAATGAAAAGGGAACATTCTCGGACTTTATTACAAAGAAAATGTGTACACTTTTTAGTTGTTATACTTTTGACAAATAATTTACGCCAATTACTAGAGACATTGTAGTTAGCATCATTTGAGCTAAAATAAGCTTGAATAAAAAATATAAAAAAATTAATGGCCATAATGAGAAGGTGTTGATTCTTAGGTTAGTGCGGATCAACCACTTCGCACTCACAACAAGCTCACGATGCTTCACAGAATTACAAAGTGTGTTCCCCACCAACTGCTTTAATCCTTAAAATGGCAATTTACCTGATCTCGAAACGGAAGATTAGAGAACGACGGTAGATTTTTAGCCCACTTGACTGCCATGAAGAGAAGCCTGGCTGATGACTCGTAAATGTTCTCTTGAGCCCCCGGGTAGAGTGAGAGTTCCCGGGGTGAGCTTGCCGGTTGTTGTCCAGTGCGATGGCGAAGATGCTCCTCTGTCTCACTGTCCATTCCTCCAGTCACATCTATGTCAACATTTTCATGTAACGCTGAATAAGAAGAAGAATAACAAACATGACTAAGGAGTCAAACTTTTGTCATAAATGCTTGGGGCGTATGAGCTGTCGAAGCTAGGCATGGCGTGTCCATATTTTAATATCGCATGCATCCAAACCTTTACTTATTTATGATTTTCTCCCAAGTTCCTATTCATGCTGAAGTAATTGAACGGGCTTGGAAATTAATGTTTTGTTGTCTGGTAATGAAGGGTAATGTATTCCCGCTGAAAAACAGAAGACGGGTCTTTACTCGTTGACATGAAACTTACAGAGCCGGGGGTCTTTATTGCTCATTTTGTGTTGAATTGCCGGTCTTTTGTCAATGAATCCGCCTTAAGGATGATGAGCGTAATAAAACAGCCAGTTAGAATACTCCTGATCTGTACTTTTATATCATAAAACAAAATTCTTCAGCAAAACAAAACATTTTGGATTGCTGGTTGATTTTTTTTTCTTTCTGTATGTAATCATGTATTTTAATGACATAGCATATCTTGGCCATTATATTACTGATATACACTAGGACACATGGAAGCACTCATTAGCCAATGGGTTGAGAAACGTCACAAATAAATTAACAACAGAGAATGGACAGTTTGTATGTACCATCTTCAGGTTCAAGTTTAGCACACGTCTCAGCCGTCATTAGACTAGCCATGAAGCGATGATTGATGGTAGGTGTGACCGAACGATGCATGGTCGGTACCGTGGACGTGGCTTGCTCACCGCGCATCATGCTCACTGGACTGCCGTCGAAATCATGATGATCCACGGCAGTCACTGAAGGAACGCAGTCCATTCTTATCTGGGCAGTGTTACGTGGTTGTCTCTCATTCTGAACAGCTGCTTGAGAAATAACAAAAACAGGTTTCCGAATCATTTCTGTGGTTTTAAATGCTGTCTTGGTTTTAAATGGTTAGTTAATATTCATATCCCTTTGCAATTACAATACATCTGAGCATATATCTCAGCTGTGAAGCGGTTAAAACCAATCAATTAATGGAGCAACCGACAGGGCAACGACTCACTTTAACATCACATAACTTTCCCTGAATTGATATTCATGCTGTTGGATACGATAATACAACGTTATAGAGTATGGGTTATTATTTTTACTGATTACTGCTGCATCTTCCCCGAAATTGTTTTGCAGATTGTTCACATCACCGTGCCCGCCTTGCTCAATGCCTTGGAGGTAACTTGCCATCGTTACTATTTTTTTCTAGCCGCACAATCTTAACCGACTCTCATCCACTCGTGATAAAATGAAGCAATGTCTGACCAAATTGAGAATCTCTGGGAGGCTTGACGGGCTCCGATGTCAGTCGATACTGTTTAAACAAACTGCCAGAAATGACTTTTGACGTAGTTTAAAACGGCACACAGTCCGGCGGCTACACGATTCTGCTGCGAACCAGTTAACAAATTGGTATCAATTTCACGCTAGCGCGAGTAGAAACAGCAAAATGCCATCTCGTAAATTGTGGAGTAATCGAATTGATGGTTGGGTCCTGCCTCTCGCCACTCTGGCTAATTCCAAGCCGTGTCTCCGCCTTGTCCGGGGAATCAAGACATTAGCGTTCAGATAATCAACGTGCAAACTGGTTAGAGGAAAGGCGATATTTTCCCGGCTCTTGGATCAATGATGGTCCACATTTTCCATCACCTCTCAATTTAGTTAGTTCTTCAACGAGTCCAGTCTTGGTGTGTATAACCACTGTATGCCCGAGGTTTAAGTACCAGACTGTTGGTTCAGCATCAGAACTTTCAGAACGGCAAGTTATCGAATTTTTGAAACTGTAAAATATCGAATTATTCAGCCTATGTTACAATTAGTTTTGTTGATTTTCCGTCACTAACCGGCCATCTTTAAGTATGACATAAAACTTCAAACTTGAAAATTGGATCGATGTTGAGATTCAAATGGAGTCGAATCAGGCAATGGATGGTGCCATTTCATTTCATTCATGCCATGCACCAACTGAAAATTAAACCACCAAAGGGGAAAATCAAACGATTGCAAGATGGGAAAATGAAGGGGGTGTAAAATGCATGAATTGAACACTTCTCGAAAAACTCTCAGTGCAGGACCAGCCGGTTTGAAACCTTGCGGTATCTTTAACTGTTGAAATGTGCCGCCGTAACGACAATCAATTCAACGTAGGCCTACCGGTGTTTGCTTTTAAAGGCAGTGGACACTAGTGGTAATTGTCGAGGACCAGTCTTCTCCCTTTGTGTATCTCAACATTTGCAAACAAATAACAAACCTGTGAAAACTTGAGCTCAATCGGTGGTCGAAGTTGCGAGATAATAATGAAAGAAAAAACACCCTTGTCACACAAAGTTGTGTGCGTTTAGATGGTTGATTTCGAGACCTCAAGTTCTAAATCTGAGGTCTCGAAATCAAATTCGTGGAAAATTACTTCTTCCTCGAAAACTATGGCACTTCAGAGGGAGCCGTTTCTCACAATGTTTTATACCATTAACCTCTCCCCATTACTCGTCACTAAGAAAGGTTTTATGCCAATAATTATTTTGAGTAATAACCAATAGTGTCCACTGCCTTTAAAGTCTGATTTGCTTATCGTCGTGCTGTTACCAAAACCATGAGTTGCGCTCCAATACGTATCAACTTCAAGGGACTTCTACAGGACATACCAAATCATGTTGAATTTTGAAAAAGTTTGGGAAGTAAATTTGGGCGTAAGTATGCAGATTTAAAGAAGACGATGATGTTTGTCCATATTGTGTTTGCACCTATCACAGTGATTTCTAAACTCAGTCTTTTGCCTTAAACATGTCGGCCATACATCATTCACGCTCAGTTATTCCATCACACTCTATTAAATCACCAATGTGCCTCTTCGCTAGAAAGCAATCTAGCAAGCACGAAGTAGCAAGCCTGCTGTTCAAACACCCAAGTCACGGGCAATGGGAAAATAACATAAAATGCACCTTATTGAATTAGTGCAAGGGGTGGGGACTATCAAATTTGAGTTGGGTCCAGCCGTCAGGGCGCGAGCGAAGGATCTCCGCTCGATATCAACTTGCGGCTCAAGTTACTCTTGTCGCCCCAACGGTGTCGCGGCATTCCATAACAAAAAACTCTCCATATATCTGCTCTTTTTTATTATCGTCATCATTGCCATTATTATTCTCAAGATCCCACTGACAGGCTCGTGCTTTCTCACCGCCAATAATTCAATTTGAGAGGGCCGAGATGACGGCACAGGCTGACAGCTTTTTTCGGTCTTCGTTCTACGCGGCCCCGTGTTGTTGCCGTACACGGCGGTCGGCAAACACGAGACCCACTACCGGCCGCTCTAACACCAACAATTTCCCGCCATCGAATACGTGATTCGTACGTAATGTGACAACAGCGCTCTTGCGACTCTCTAAATATTGGGTCATTTAAAATACGACAACTAGCTGGCCCCTTATCAGGACACGTTTCATTGCGTCGGATGTTCTTGGGGTTTGATTTGAAGATGGTCTTTGATAAGATTAAAATTCTAACGGCATGTACTTGTAGTGAGAAAGATTTGATCAGGTTTTTAATATAATCTGTCTACACCTTTATTTATTCAAATTATACGTACAATTTTGTGCCAAGTAATTGTCCATGTCTTTCTGTGCAGTCTTGTCGACGCTAATACATATCAGACCCGCCGTTTCCAGAGATTTCCGAACGTACCCCTTTTCCTCTTCCCCTCTTTTATTTTTTGAGAGTGGATTTTAAACATCTCAGTAAAACCATTTATTGCCAAAACAAACATGAAAAACCGATGAAGTAACGAGGGCATACAACAACAATTGCTGAATGTGAAAAAGAACATTGGATGAAAAAAACCTGTAATTTGACAATCCTTACGCAAGTTCAAACTGTTGAATGTGCGAAACTGCATTTTGATGCAAACAAAACATTCCTTTTCTAAGTGATTGCCTTATCAGATTAATTGATTTTGTTTTTCGACATTTTCGACATTTTTGCATGGATTTATCTATGGCATTTGATACAATGACTGCGTTTTGCTCGAAGTTGTAACCAACGTAATTTTTTATCTTAATATCGAGCAACGTTTCAACTACATATAACATTTAATTTTGTAATTATGAAAAACAATTGCAAGTGAGCCGTGTTTACATCAGACAGTTCAATATTAAATTTACAAACCGGACAGTAATTTACACTTCCATTGTGTAGTAGTGTCATTGTTTTACCCACGAGAGCCAACTTACACCTCTATATATTACGTGCATATCGGTAACACATTGCAAACATAATATCTTTGAATATTTCCGTCATGCAAGTACGCGTTAGACGTAAACCATGTTCGACAGTCCAACATCAAGTTACGAATAAACCGCACATCACTAATTCCATAAAAAAGCTTTTTACAACTTTATATATTTTACGTTGACTAATCTGACCTATAACTGGCGATGTTATTCCCCGACTCACCATCTTTATTCATGCCCGTCTCCAAGCATTTTTTCAAGCGGCAGGCCTGGCATTGATTACGATGCGCCTTGTCGACCACACACATCCCCGTACCGGCCTGACACCTGTACAACAAAACAGATTATCACAACTTTAATTCGATGACACAGACTTCGACTCTTCCAAAATTGTGTTTCGGTAATTGACTTTAAGTTCTTATTACTTGGTCAGTGACTCTGGGACAGGAAATTTATAATGATGTGCAAATTGATGCTGTTCAAACATTCTTTCAAGTTTAAGGTGAACTTTTAAGGTTTCTTTTGTCAAAACCTTCAATTTAGCACCATCATTTTATATTCTTTAACCAAATTCCCAGAGCTGGTTTAAAAAATGTATGTACGGAAAAATTGCATTATTTTCTTCTTGTTTTCTTCTTGTTATACACAATCCAACTCTTTATGAAAATGACATCAAAATTACGATCACTAATTTGGACTGCTCCACTGTCACTTAAATACACTGTGGTCTCATCACTGTCACTGAGTAACTTGTGATCTCACTGGCACTGAGTAAGTTGTGATCTCACTGTCACTGGGTAAGTTGTGATCTCAATGTCACTGAGTAAGTTGTGATCTCAATGTCACTGAGTAAGTTGTGGTCTCACTGTCACTGAGTAAGTTCTGATCTCACTGTCACTGAGTAAGTTGAGATCTCACTGTTACTGAGTAAGTTGTGATCTCACTGTCACTGAGTAAGTTGTGATCCCACTGTTACTGAGTAAGTTGTGAAGTCACTGTCACTGAGTAAGTTGGGATCTCACTGTCACTGAGTAAGTTGTGATCTCACTGTCACTGAGTAAGTTGTGATCTCACTTTCACTGAGTAAGTTGTGATCTCACTGTCACCGAGTAAGTCGTGATCTCTTGTCACTGAGTAAGTTGTGATCTCACTGTCACTGAGTAAGTTGTGATCTCACTGTCACTGAGTAAGTTGTGAACTCAGTGTCACTGAGTAAGTTGTGATCTCACTGTCACTGAGTAAGTTGTGATCTCACTGTCACTGAGTAAGTTGTGATCTCAGTGTCACTGAGTAAGTTGTGATCTCAATGTCACTGAGTAAGTTGTGATTTCATTGTCACTGAGTAAGTTATGATCTCACTGTCACTGAGTAAGTTATGATCTCACTGTCACTGAGTAAGTTGTGATCTCACTGTCACTGAGTAAGTTGTGATTTCCTTGTCACTGAGTAAGTTGTGATCCCACTGTCACTGAGTAAGTTGTGATCTCAGTGTCACTGAGTAAGTTGTTACCTACTTTCACTGAGTAAGTTGTGATCTCAGTGTCACTGAGTAAGTTGTGATCTCCACTGATACTGAGTAAGTTGTGATCTCACTGTCACTGAGTAAGTTGTGATCTCACTGTCACTAAGTAAGTTGTGATCTCACTGTCACTTAGTAAGTTGTGATCTCACTGTCACTGAGTAAGTTGTGATCTCAGTGTCACTGAGTAAGTTGTGATCTCAATGTCACTGAGTAAGTTGTGATTTCATTGTCACTGAGTAAGTTATGATCTCACTGTCACTGTGTAAGTTATGATCTCACTGTCACTGAGTAAGTTGTGATCTCACTGTCACTGAGTAAGTTGTGATCTCACTGTCACTGAGTAAGTTGTGTCTTCACTTTCACTGAGTAAGTTGTGATCTCACTGTCACTGAGTAAGTTGTAAACTCAATGTCACTGAGTAAGTTGTGATCTCACTGTTACTGAGTAAGTTGTGATCTCACTGTCACTGAGTAAGTTGTGATCTCACTGTCACTGAGTAAGTTGTGATCTCCACTGATACTGAGTAAGTTGTGATCTCCACTGATACTGAGTAAGTTGTGATTTCATTGTCACTGAGTAAAGGTTGATCTCGTGTGGGATTGGGATCTCCGAGTTAGATTGGAATCTCACTTTAACCGAGTGGATTGGGATCTCACTATATCACTGAATAGGATTAGGGTCTCACAATCACTGAGTGGGATCGGAATCTCACTTTTGCTGAGCAACATATTCATAATCCTTTACAAAATATAACCTTGCAAGCCCTATATACGAGGCTATTATGTTTGCTGGAGAAACCTATAACTCTCATATTCCATAGCATAACCTTGATTCACACTGCCGGAAAAGTTGTTTCATAAACCATAAAGTAAAATCTTCGCAAACTAAATCTTGTCGTTATTGAATTAAGTTAGTATATAGGTCATCTCAAATCATACTTTGTTTATGGATTGTGTTGTATTCAAAGTACACACGTCTTCCTCTCAGATAACTTTATGATTGAGTGACTTTCCTCCTCGTAGGCGCAGCAGTATCAGCATGACTAACCTCTCACACCTCAATCTTACAAGGCTGAGTATCTAAGATGCGGCTTTAAGACTTCAGGCGTTAAAATGTGAACGCCTCTTTGGGAAATGCGGAGGTGTCTGTCCACCAACCTTCAAGTTTACTTTATGGATTTGTGATGTGAAGTGAATGCTAAACCGGAATTCACATTGCAAGTCATAAGTGCTTTTTATTGATTGGTGTTGATTGATATGCATAAATACCTTGTGTTTAGCCAACATGTGTTCTATAGAAAATTTTAGTTCTGGTTAGTTCAGCGGATAAACTACCGAAAGATGAAAAGACTTGGAAAAACGCACACACAAATTGCTGATAATAAAAATTACTAAACAAATTGTACATAAAACTATAAATTCCCAAAATGCTAAGTTTTGTTCATCTCTTCAAAATTTGCTCTTGTGTGTTCAATTTAAAGGTTGTATTTGGTTCACTTCTTCCCTACTTAAGACATTCCAAGCGTTATAGTATAAAGCTGTCTAATTCATGTTTCTATTAATTATTTATTTAATTATTTGTTTGTTGTTTGTTTGTGTAATTGTTTTGATCATTATGATCGATGCTGAGAGCGAAAATGTTTACACACAAAATAGTCATGGAACCATCATGCAAGCTCAGCTTTTTTTTTAGCTTTGCGCATTATATTCGAGTAAAAAAATGATAATAATAATACATTCATGCAATTTTCCGGGAAAAAGAAAACAAAGACTTAATCCAATCTTTGCCATTTGATGAATTCTTCTCATTTCTGCGACAACTGTTATTTTTGTTAGTCGTGATATACAGTATGTGTTAACCAAACCAAACTACGTGCATGTTAAGTTTTAAAATTACAAGCAGTGCTGTTTTTTTTCAGTTTCTTTATGGGTTTTGGGTTTTTTTTTTCTTAACCTTTTTTTTTTTCATTTATTCTTTTATCAATGTTTTGATTTGCATTTTCTATTTTTGCTATAGTTCGAATGTTTTGTTTCCTGTTTGGCAAAATTTGTGAACACAATCTTGGGTAAAAGGTAACAGAATGAGAGAATGAGCACAGCAAAAAAAAAAAAAAAAACCGGTGTACTTTGATATGGCTTCATTGTTTTCAGACCACCTCTGAAACCTCTTATAATCATTGAGACGCAGTGCTTAATAAAGTGTGCCTGATATAATTTTCAAATTTTCATTATTTTCATTTATACCTTTCGTAATACCCATTACAATTAAAAGTGAACTTTGTTTGAGTTCTACTGAATGGTATTTCCTATCTGTTTGTCTAACGATTGCGTTTTTTCCTGATTCAGAGTGTGCCTCCCGCTGGGAAAATGATATCTTCTAATGTGTGGAGGCGGAGGTTATGAATGCAAGAAAAGAGTAGGTTATAGGTTCAATCATGGATCCCCCACATTCCTGACTGATTGGTTAAGCGACAAACCATAATAATAATATAGATCTTATTACAGTAGACTATTGAACTGTGTTGGGCTTAGCCCCTCTTCATAACGTTAGCAATCTCTCTTTGAATAGAGCAACACAGCACGACATTGCGCAGTATGACCTTGTACGTCGACATTGCTCTATCCCCCATGCTATTAATTAAACTCTTTTATTCTCCCCTGTTACAAAGGTTCGCTTCCTGTGTCATATCACGCTGGTTAAATAATTGCTCGCTTATAATGGCACAGTGTCGCACGATCTGTGTGTCTTTGATGTTTGGATAATACTCCTAATGAATTGTTTGTTCTCTCTTCGCGTCTTGATTGGAAAATTGGCCCGTCTCGTCAGCCACGGCACGGGAGGGAACTCGGCACCACCCAAACAAAATTACGGAAACGTATTAAAAGTTAAATAGCGCTATTCCATAGTCGTTTAATATTATTGGATCGATATATTCTCCACAGCTTTTTATCCCTACCTTTTTTGGCCAACCTTTTAGGGATAGAGAGAGATGAATCTCTGAAATTCTGAGCACACTTTTGTCTTTCAATTGTTTTTATAAAATATTGTTCTGTTCATTAAGGATGTCTTTTATGGATACTTCCATCCATACTCCTTTATGTGTCGAATCATAATGCACCCACCTGTATATGAGTTTTCGACGAACACTTCTCTTGAAGAATCCACTGCAACCGTTGCAAGCGTAGATTCCGTAATGTTTGCCCGAGGAAATATCACCGCAGACACGGCATGCCAAACCCGGAGCAACACGCTTATGAACTGGGGAGTGTGAAGAAACCAGGAGTCAGTACACAAATAATAAAACAACATATTGTCGGATCATGTGAAAGAGGAAAAACTGATAGCATTATAAGAAATCTGTTATGAGGGATCAACAGCCCGATTTGTGTCCTTTAAGATAAGAAACAGTCCAATTGATGATTGGATTCACAATTTAAAAACCAGTCGCACCGGACAATAGCCTGAATTTTTGAATCGTTGTTATTTTGTTTATGTAGATGAGTGACAATCACTGTCAGTTTCCAAATGCATCTAATTTCTTGAATTGAATTGAAAGCGCCATCAAACATTTTAGGAATCTAAACAAATTATAATAGTTACAAAATAAACGAAGAAATCTAATAAACGTTTGAAAAATGATTTTTTAGGATTGAACAAAGAAACATTGACTAGAGCGGGTTTGAACCAACGACCTCCGGTTTAACGTGCCGGCGCTCTACCAACTGAGCTATCTAGCCCTATGTTGGTGGTCTCCCAATTTTGTCAATACCTTTGTTCGGGGGTGCCTGTCAGAAGCCATTAAACCGCAAACTGCCGTGTGGCCAGGGATCACACCCGGGTAACGATACAACCTGGGAAGCGGCAGACAGGGGATCACCTTAAGGGGATGCGACTTTTTATATCAGATATCAAATAATAAACCACAAGGGAAACTGACTGGGTACATTTTTAAATGATTTTTTAGGTTTGAACAAAGAAAAATTGACTAGAGCGGGATTTGAACCAACGACCTCCGGTTTCCCTTGTGGTTTATTATTTGATATCTGATATAAAAAGTCGCATCCCCTTAAGGTGATCCCCTGTCTGCCGCTTCCCAGGTTGTATCGTTACCCGGGTGTGATCCCTGGCTACACGGCAGTTTGCGGTTTAATGGCTTCTGACAGGCACCCCCGAACAAAGATATTGACAAAATTGGGAGACCAGCAACATAGGGCTAGATAGCTCAGTTGGTAGAGCGCCGGCACGTTAAACCGGAGGTCGTTGGTTCAAATCCCGCTCTAGTCAATTTTTCTTTGTTCAATCCTAAAAAATCATTTAAAAATGTACCCAGTCAGTTTCCCTTGTGGTTTATTATTTGATAAACGTTTGAAAAGTAAGACTTGTGTCTTCTTCATCCGAGCCAGACAGACATGGTAATTGCAAATATAAAAATCCGCGTCCCTCACCCAGCAATTTTCTGTTGATTTAAATTAACATTTTGATTTCAAACCGTTTGACTGAGGCCTTTATAATATAATGTTTTCAAATCCGTTCTGTGATTAGACGAATCTCGCTTGAAGTGACACAAAGTAATGATTATCAACACTTTAGGGTAATTATGATCACAACTTAACTTCAATATCAGTCGCACCTTCAAATTGATTGTCTTCAGAGCTTCGACAGCTTTGAGTTTGCTTTATCACACAAGAATATTGGTCATAAAAATCAATGTAATTTAATCAAATTCTCGAACAAACCGGCACGACTACCTCAAAATATACACACCCAATAATTACTCATCCACAAACCGTTCCTTATTCTTTCATTAAATTTCTAAGATTGGGAGAATTTTGTAATCTTTGATTAGTAGCGTGTGACTGAAACCATACGTTCCGCAGAATCGATCTCTTAACTTGCCTATCATTCCACCAAAATTAAAACAAATTCGAGTGTAAACATTTGAACAATGACACCACTCACAAACAGTGTTATTCCCCCATTCATCATGTTGTTTACCCATCTTGTTCGCCTAAATGAGACATCATTGTTTCCCATCAAATGGTTTGCATGTAGAGGAACCACGTATAAATATGGTAGCTACCCGGTCGATGCCAGCTGAGGTGACTAACGTATGCAAACATCTGTTTTTACACGAGGAAAAGTTAGGGTCGGGGTTTGGCCAATTTATTGACTATCTGTTTAAACGGGACAAGAGTAATGAATTGAAACGAACTAATTGGAACATTTTAACATGGAATGCTAGAGTGTAATGCACTTTGGGGAAGGGGTGGACGACAACATTATAAGATTTCTTTCCTGTGGTAGTTGCTGTCAAGATGTTTTTGCAGTGAGCTTCTTGCCGTTTAATCAATAATTGATTTAATTGGCAAGAAAATGCAAACTTCTTTTTAATGCTTAATAGAAGCTCATTCACAGCTTATTTCAGAGGTTTCAAAATTTACAAATTAAATTGTTTATTCCAAAGTTATAAAGGCAAACTATGAACAGTACTAAAGGGCACTACAAAGGAAATTTGTTTTTAAGTTTCAACAAGGTAAGTTTGTCCATTTAAAGGCAGTGGACACTATTGGTAATTACTCAAAATAATTATCAGCATAAAATCTTTCTTGGTGGCGAGTTATGGGGAGAGGTTGATAATATAAAACATTGTGAGAAACGGCTCCCTCTGAAGTGCCATAGTTTTCGAGAAAGAAGTAATTTTCCACGAATTTGATTTCGAGACCTCAGATTTAGAACTTGAGGTCTCGAAATCAACCATCTAAACGCACACAACTTCGTGTGACAAGGGTGTTTTTTCTTTCATTATTATCATGCAAGTTCGATGACCGATTGAGCTCAAATTTACACCGGTTTGTTATTTTATGCATATGTTGAGATACACCAACTGTAAAGGCTTGTCTTTGACAATTACCAATAGTGTCCATGGCCTTTCAGTAAAATGTCTGATTCTGATAACTGGGCCATGGGAACGAACACATTTAATACGAGTTTGTTTCAATCACTCTACTCTCTTGTAATTTTAAACAACCATATTTAAAGGAACATTACATAATTGTTTTTGGCTAACAAAACACTTTATGTAATCCACCATACATAAACTGACAAACCCGAAGTTTGAGATCGATCGGCCATCTGGGTCACGAGAAAAATAATGGTGAAAACCGATTACACATTTTGCTTGACATCGATTAAACAAATGAATAAAACGCTCACTGAGCGATAAACTCCCAACGGGAAATTAATTGTATTTATTTACATCGAAATTACATTTCAGACTAAAATAACATTTGAAAAAATAAAACACATTTCAAGGACGTTTTCTATTATCATCATCATCAGACCCTGTAATTGTTAATAAATTCTGTGACCTTGGACGGTTTTTTTCTTACCAATTATGTTTTGATCATTTAGTGAAAGAAGAATCAAAATGAGACAAAACAAAACTATTTAGCATACATTTTAACAGTGTAGATTCGACTATTTTGTGAAATCATCAAAAATTGTGTTGTGTTTCTGACTTCGAGCTGTCAAACACATCAAGTTTGACTCGCTGCTTGCCTGACTCGCCAAGAAACTTGCAATGTTTGCTCAGGTTCCCAAAATGAGGACTGTTTAGCCCGCCCACCCTGCAACCAAGCGGGTTGTTTCACTGGCAGACGACATGCTACAGTTAACACAAACCATAGACCGTAATCTATGTTTACCGGTCCCGTTAGAGACTGTCAACATTTGATGTTTCCTCATCCAAACTGAAGTTGCTCTCATAAATTAAATCACAACTTTCGATACAACTTCAGTGCGCGTATACGACCGATCCTTTCTGGTTGATTAACGTTACATTAATTGAACAAATTCACATTGAAAAGGTTATTATTAATTATTCCTGCTAGTCGTTTTTAATAATTTTATCAAAAAGCAGCAGTGGTTGAGTGATTGCAATGTGCGGCCGTGACTCATTTGGTAGGCTAACTGTCAATGTTTAGATTACGAACACCTTGACATCATATTACTCATACATTGTTGGTTTGTTGAAGGGAATTTCAATTACATCCTCTAGTTTCAACAACGAACAATCAATGAAACAAACCTGCCAATAACTTATATATTGTAATGACCACGTTACCATGGTAAACAACCAAAAAGGTATTATATTTTCTCAGGTGTTTTTGCACGTGTTTATTTGGATTGCGGCAATCAAAATTAAAAAGAAAAGATTTTTAGACTTCCTGATGTTTTCTCAACTTTGAATTTATTTCAGCGATAATTCGTCCCTGGATGATAGGAAGGTTTTATAATCAGTTAACGTCAAGACTAAAACTAATAAATTCCCTAGATAAAAATATAAATCCCGTATATTACATTTACTAGAACGATTGCCAATAAGAGTTAAACATTGCCTGCAGTGTACCTTGTTCATTGTCTTGTCTATACGCGTTGCACATTGTCAATTAAACGATATTAGCAAATTAAGAAGTTTAGCAGCGCAGACTACCTGTACACGGCAAGGTGTTTCACGCAGGCCATGTGGACAATATCGGTTTAATAAATTGTCCCAACCGCCGTCCTAGGGCCATTCCACAACGTATTAAAACCAGCCTGTGAGGGTTGTCACGTCACGTGTTTTAAAGACTTGTCGTTTTATCACATATGATAAATTATATCTGACCAATAAATTTTGATGTTTTCTGCCTTTCCGCAAGATTACCCGTACATGGTAGCGTAATCGGATTAATAAGTGAAACAGCTGTTGTAGAGCCCATGGCTAGTGGCTCTTGGTCAATTATCACAACGGAACTCGCAATATCCTAGCACAGCATTGGAATAGGACGCTTGCGACTCTTCGTGCACCGCGGCACCGCCGGCAAATAGCGGCCTCCGCATACACACAGTTCGTCATCTTTGTCCCGGAGGCGAAAAGTTAACTCGCCGTACATCGCACCGTCAAGCCGAGGCCTCCCAAATCAAAACCGAAACATTTAGTTATGGAAATCGAGATTTATTCAGATAGAAAGCAAAGCAAATAACGGAGCAGCGGCAGATGCATTTATCTGGTTTTAATCATCCTTGGTCTTCGCGTCGGCGGGCGGCGCGGTTTGACTTGAAGCTGCGATGCCACAGGAGTTGATGCGATGTGAACTGTCACATTTAACTAAGACACCTGCCTTCCGCGGGCTAAACTGAGCCGGTAACTCGCTCGAATCATCGGCGATGTAGGGAATCACATATACGCTGCTTGCCCATCTCGTTCACTCCCAAGGCTCTCCAAACTCAACAGTCGTTTAGTCAGATGGGCAGTTGGTCAGATGCTGCATTAGAGTTTTGACAATTGTCTGAAGACAAGTGGAATCAAGTGTACTTTGACTTACCGACAAGACGGCCGGTGCAGCCTCTTTCATCAACACTCCTTACACTTTAATAAGAGTCACTGTATGAGGTGGTATATCATTTATGTGATCTTCGTTTTATATTAACTTCCCAATTGTTTAACATTGAACTAATTAAAGTGTAATGGTACATTTATCTTCTAACTAATGATGAGCAAAAGGAGCCAAGTGTATTTTAAGCCAATTACCACGTCTCTATAATCTGTAAGAATATATTGGAATCTTCGATATGAAAAAAAAAAGAAAAAAAAGGAATACAAACTACTCTTTAACGAGACAAACTTAAAGAGCAATTGACTATCTGGTATAAACTTCCATTCAAGGATTCTGGTCCATACCAATTGACAGAAATTTAAAAACACAATAGGCTGCAGTTGGTTGAGTTGGGTTTGTGGAAGGATCAAGGATTAGCTGTGCGAAATTTTGGGTTGTTAGTGGTGATGAATTATGACGAGGGGCAATTAGTCAAAACGAATTATGAATTCGTATGTTCAAGGCGGGAGTTTAGGTACACTTTGGTTGAGTGCATTGTGCTGAGTATAGCCCATCCAAACAGTCACTAGATGAAAGTGATGGAACGAGTCGAGAGGAGTTTTTGAGCTGTCCCATGCGCTCTCTCATGTATTCAAAGGTCAGGGGTTGGAATCCAAGCTAGGTTGATCTAGCCGCCATTTTCTTAATATGCTGTTTTATTTAGACGGGATTTTGTTTCCGTGTCTTGGATTTGGTAAGGCTTGTGCAAGAGCAGAGAACCTCTGTTTATGATTTCTCCCGATGTTTGGGGTTGACACATGCATCCTGCTCATTTAGGCATGTTTCGTCATGCTTCTGCGGCTAAATGTTTATAGGGTTCACTTTTCAGTCATTCTTGGTTTTTATAACCGGCTCTAGTTAATAAATTGTTCTTCAAAATATGAAACCTTAAATTTGTTTATAGACTTCAAAACATCATACATCATGTTATTCGTCATGCCAAGTCGTATACGTTTGTCGCGACAAACCTTGACAATTATTTTATTCCTTGCTATTACACCTAGCCCAATGAATAATGAAAATGTGTCCAACATCATTTCCAAGACGCACAAAACTTGTTACCTCACTTTTTCATTACGGTATTTCTACGTTACCAGGGTGTGGTTTAAGAACTACTCAAATGAAAATGAACTACCCTTCATATTTGACTTGACTCGCATCCATGTTTTAGACTTATACTGAAAATCGCGTATGAGTGATTGTTATAAGCAGGGTAATGTTATTGTTCGAGATAAGAGCCTATATGACTATATTAAAAGAAGTGGTAATAAATCGCAAATAAATCTGCTATTTTTTTTCCGAGCACTATCCTAATATCACCGTGTGTGCGTGTCACCTTCAAAGAAACAGTTTCTATCATAAAGTTAAGTACTCCCCAAGTCCCATTGTAATAAACCGACAATTTTTTTCTTACAAATTTTGTGTTTAGAAAATATTGACAGATGACATGTCCGTGTATAGTGCAAACAAATCAGTCAGCGTGAAAAGGGTTGCTTGATCTTTTCCCACTTGCAGCTGGTAATCTATTCCGGAGTATGGACTGGACCGTCGTGGTTGTTCCTACGACCTGCTAGCCTCGGGCTACGCACCGCTCTCCTGGGCTAGCCCGCCGGCTTTCGCTTGGATGCAACACGGAAGAGAGTTCCGACATGTACGCGGATCCGAGTTTCCTTGGCTAGCACCTGCCCTAAGTTTAGCTGCATTGCTCGGGGAGCGGGCCTCAGCCACGCTCTGGTCTGGCGGTGTTTTTAGACTGATGGAATGGTGCGTATACCATACGGCAGCCGTGCTTCTTTGTCACACCTATTTTCAAAAGCCCCCAACACCCGCTCTAAATAATCCTTGATTTTTGTTGGCGCTTTCAGCTAAGAAGTGCCATTTGTAACTGTCATGGTCGCATTTGTGCACAATCAGTTATTCATTGTTGACGTAGATCATAGTTAAATATATTTATAGCTCTAATAGATTGCAAAGATAGAAAGTAATCCTTATTATAAATAAACCGAATCTGAAAATGGGTCAATGATGAACCATCAGTGTCATGCAAGGTATATCATTCATTCTCATCAACACAAGTTTGTCTTCTTGCAGTGTTCTATTTAACCTTCAAACTAATCCTTAAAGGAATACATTGCCTTGGATCGGTCGAGTTGGTCTTTGAAAAGCGTTTGTAACCGTTTGTTATAAAATGCATATGGTTGGAAAGATGTTGTAAAAGTAGAATACAATGATCCACACAAACATGCCTCTAAATGGCACGGTTTTCCCTTTACCTTGTCGACTAACACGGTCGGCCATTTATGGGAGTCAAATTTTTGACTCCCATAAATGGCCGACCGTGTTAGTTTGCACGGTAAAAGGAAAACCACGTAATTTCGAGGAAAACTTGTGTGGATCATTGTATTATACTTTGTAAACATCTTTCCAACCATATGCATTTTTATAAAAAACGGTTACAAACGCTTTTCGAAGACCAACTCGACCGATCCAAGGCAACGTGTTCCTTTAAACTGTTTAGTCTGACGATACTTTTACACACAATTACCAGAACGATTCGTGGTCCTATCCAATGCTATTCTTAATTTGAAAACTGTTAACAACTTCAGCCGAGACTATTACTACCCCATAGATGTTTTAAAATAATATAATGGGGACAAAGAACAACATACCTGGTACACTAGCCATGTTTGGTTCCTTTTTGTGGCGATGGTAAACCCCACACATTGAAACCAGTATTTTATTTGATCAACTTAATTTTCCGTATAATTTATCAAAGTGGGATTATGCAGAATGTTCAGTGCCTGATTTATTGCAAACATCAACTATCTATGACGTGTTGTTGTACTTTTACTGTCTCCTTCATTTATTCAGCCGTGTGTGTCAAACCACTACTGGTTTGACAAGTCGCTCAGCGTCCTGCAATAAAAAGCAGACTGCTTTAGGCGACTTGCTCCCATGAAGTCAATACACAGCGAATGGAATCATAATAATGTATCGTTCTAAAGCAACCTAGGAATATTGTCAAGGACTGAATTGAGTTATGGACGAGTCGTCATTTCATTTCTATATTATTTGGATCCAATCAACCATTAACCAACAAAATCTCAAAAATTGTTGTGAGTTTAAACAAGTAAAAGATGAATGCTTTTACTGTGACGATTTTAAAAGATTGACAGTTTCAGAATCTATACTTAAGTTTATACGATTTATTTTATGACTAAGCTTATACTAATTTTGATCAATTAAATTTGTTCACTTTTCTTTCAAGCTTAACAAGTTGTACAATTTTAATATTCAACATTATTCCAAAATCTGTGGACAACAATCTTCTAATGTAAATCGTTATGAACTCGAATCACGGATTCACACACATTTGTTTACCTAAAATGTACGTAATTGACGAAAGAAATGCTAATGATTAATAAAAAACATCCAACTTTATAGCTAGACTGGATCACTCTCAAACTCTATCGATGGCAAGCAAACCTATCTTTACAAAGCGTAACAAACAATGTATGATTAGTGAAAATATGCGCTTAATATAAATTCCTTTTAAAGGGAAGTTACACGTTTGGTCATTACTCAAAACAAATATTCACTTAAAAACTGACAAGCATTGGAGAGCTGTTGATGGTATAAAACAATGTGAGAAACGGCTCGCTCTGAAGTAGCATAGATTTTGAGAGAGAGAGGTAATTTCTCACTAAAATAATAAAAGAATTCTAGCTAGAAGTCTTTTATTCTTATCTGAAAGCAAAGAAATTCGTCCAACAAGGGTGTTTTTTTCTGTCACCATTTTCTCGCAACTCCGATGACCAATTATTGAGCTCAAACTTTCAGAGGCTTGTTATTTTATGCGTATGTTGAGATACACCAAGTGAGAAGACTGGTCTTTGATAATTACCAAAGGTGTACCTTCCCTTTAAAACGATATTATAGACAATTTTGGAACCGGGGAAAACACGAGACGCTTTTATACTTGGGTTGAAAAGAACGTGTTTAAAATTATTGAAGACATTAGTTTCAATGCTGTCAGTTCTTGGTGTTGTTTCTGCCGAAAATTACCATTTACTTGTAAGTTTAGCTGTTTTATATTAGCTCGAACCATGTTTTACAACATGGATTACTTAAAAACATTGTTTTACAAAAAGTTGCTCTTTGACGGTTTGATATAAGGGGAGATTTAAAGAGAAAATGTAAGGATATATTGACAATGACAGCATTTGTCTTGTGCCCTGATCATAGTGTGCTAAGGAGTTGCAGTGATATATTACACACCAGTATTGTAAGGCTGTGGTTCTGGGTTCAAACAGAGTTAAAATAGACTCGTGAATTCCTATTGAAAAACACACACTGGTTTGTCCTTTTCATCTTTCATACTCAACTGCTGTATTTTGTCTTTTTGGAACATCTAAAAAATCATTGACGCGCCAATCTGTTTTCTCTCTTTTTTCTTCTCTTCTTTGTTTCTGTTTTGCTTTTGTCTTGACCCGCAAATGTTTTATTAATTGTAAGGTTTTGTATACTGTACTTTAGGTCCAACAATTAATAACAAACGAATAAATAAGGATATTACACTTGGTTCAAAACAAAAGCAATGTTAACTAAACCAATGTAATATAAACATGTTGACCTTTAGTGCTTTTGTCTACGTTTACCTGTAGTAACTGCCCTACATCAGTGTTATACCATTTTATAAAACAACAACTGCAAATACCTCGAAAGTGCTATGTGGTTTTCCCAAAAAATAATTTAAACAACGTAGCAAATTAATATGCCATTATTTTGGTATTGTTTGTAAATAATGAGCGAAACAAATAAATAAAGCCTGTTTTGATTGCTCGTCATTGGATTAGGGGACAGAAGTAATTCGGATGCTTGTAATAAGTAACACAAACCAAATCATTTGAGCTGCTGTTTCAAACAAAATGCTCAAATCATTATTGTGTGCCCGGAGTTTTGTTAGAAACGAGCACGAGTAGAGCGCCTTAAATTATATATGTTTAAGAGAATAATTCGACCTTGTCCCTAAATGATTGTCACTTACCTTGTTCAGACATATCCGAGCACAAATCCTGTCCCATTCTGACGGATTCCATGTCCATTTTGAAGAATGTTTGAGATGAATCTCCACTTTGGACGAACACCGTGAAGTTGCCGTGAGGATGTGAGATGATGTCCAGTTGGGTGCCGCTATGTTTCCCTGTGTCTTGCTTCACACCTTCCTATCTACCGTCAACTTGTTCTACACAGTCACCACACCGAGCCGTCTGCGCACCACGACACACTGCACCCGCTAAAATCAAGAAGCTGACTAGATTTATGAAAAATCCATCACATAATAACTGTTTACTTTCCGAGTGATTTGCTCCTAGGGTGTAGACCGTCAGAGAACGGTTGCGAGTGCTTTAAACCCCTCCTCCCTTTTTCCCGCCGGCGCGATTGACGTTTACTTTTCCCTTTGCACATTAATACAGGGCTGGTCTTACCGTTTGTAAATGTCTCCTCGGCCAAACTTTTGATTGGTCGATGTTTGATGAAATACCACGGCTGGACGTTGGGGTCGCTTAGCTGCCTGTAATTTTCTAGTACCTTGACTGTTTCGTGTGCCAATAAATGGCAGTGTCTGCTCGCTATGGTAATATCTCTGGCTATATTCCTCCGAAGCGAACAGTGAGGTTTTAAGACACTGTTCACTGTCTCCTTTTTACCTAATGTTGTATTTTAATAATTAACTGTCTGTAGCCAGTTTGGCTCCATGTGGTTGGGTTTTTAGTTCTTGATGGAATAGAAAGTAGCCATTGGTTCAGAAGAGAACTCCCGATGGAGTTATTGACAATAAAATAACAATACAAAAACCCAATTAATAACATTCTTGCGTCGGTAAATCGGACAAGTTTGTTTGTTTGCTCCGTAATGAAGTAATTATATTAGTTTAATACGTTTTACTCTGACGACGCATATAAGATATATCTAGGTTGGATTCGAACCCATAAACAGATTATTCTTTAAAATCTCGTTATGACAGTCATGAGCACTATTATGTTTAGTTTTAAGATTGGGAGTTTTGAGTCATGAACTGATGATTTTTATAATGCTGCGGATATGCCTACCGAATGTGCACAAATAAAAAGCAACTCCTTGCTTTGTACAATGTCATGTCGGGCATGTTGTACCAGTATTGTAAACATGTATATTATATTTCCTATAGCAACCTATGAACAATTCCTTAAAACTTGTGCTTATTTCTTTTGGAGACAAATAAAGTATGTTCAAATATTTATGTTTGCATTTTTATTCATGCTTATTCTTCTTTCCATTTTTATTTCAATTTTGGCAATATATTTATAGCAACAATTAATTGAAGGGTCTTCAAATACTGTTACATCAACCATGACCATGTATTAGATGGAGAAATAACTCTTAATCATTATAGTGGCTGTATATTTCAGAATGAAACTAATCATTATTAAGTAGTATTTTGGCAACATGTTAATCATATTACCTGACAGTGTCTTTGGAATACGTGAAATGTCGAGATTCAGTTGTTGTCTCCGTTAATCTGTTTTTATGTAAACTTGATGTATACGGTTAGGCCTGCCTATACTACAGTTCAATACAAACATCGGCCGGCGGTCGGAAGACGTTGTAGTCGATCCCATACCTTGCATTGTTTAAAGACACTGAACACTATTGAAAAATTGTCAAAGATAAGTCTTCACAGTTGGTGTATCTCAACATATGCATAACATAACAAACCTGTGAAAATTCGAGCTCAATCGGTCGTCGAAGTTGCGAGATAATAATGAGAGAAAAAACACACTTGTCACACGAAGTTGTGTGCTTTCAGATGCTTGATTTTGATACCTCAAATTCTAAATCTGAGGTCTCGAAATCAAATCCGTGGAAAATTACTTCTTGCTCGAAAACTACATTACTTCAGAGGGAGCCGTTTCTCACAATGTTTTATACTACCAACCTCTCGACATTACTCGTTGCCAAGTAAGGTTTTATGCTAATAATTATTTTATGTAATTACCAATAGTGTCCACTTCTCTTAAAGGATTCGTGTACTTTTTCAAAATGACCACAGATTTAGATTAAACTTACGGGGTTTGAAGATAATGATAGTGGAAAGCTTCCCTTCAAATATTACTAACTAAGGTTGTGTAGTTTTTGAGAAATGAGTAAAACAAGTCACAAAATAATTTTGGTCTCATGAGACCAAAATTATTTTAGCGTGTAAAATCCCCTTAACCAGTTATGATATTATACCAAAACTATAGCATAACTGGTTAATACGTTTTAACATGCTAAAACTGAGACGAAAATTTTATCTGAGACAATACCTCTATTCGGTAAATTTAAGGCGATTTCAAATCGTACAAGGTTCAACTCCAAACAACCTCGCATATTGAACTTAAATGCTAAAGAGGTTGTAAAAGATAAATGTATTGTTTTGCAGTTAAACTGTTTGACGATACTGACAGGTTATTTTCCCTTCACGTCAACAATTGATAATCTGATACGAGTCTTCCTCATATGTGAATTTCCTTTCATGTCATCATGGCTTAAGAGATCTCCGTTTTCGGCTTGACTCCTTTTTCTGTTGTCACAATGTTTACCTGATTTACTGTAATGATATAGCAGTGTGTAATAACAAGATACGTTAATACCAACTTAAAGTCCGTCCCCATCTACATCGGAGCTGATTGCCGTCCCTTGATAGGTAAACCGGCCCGTCACCCGAGCCGCTTCGCCAGAGAGAACCGATCGGAATATTGCAGCACTAAATCTAATTTAAAAACATCACTTTGCTCTTCCACTCCCATGGATTGGATTGGCTAATACAATTGGAACTGTGGATCAATCACGGAGTCGTGTATTGGCGGACGCCAGCCAAAACGCTGAAAGTGGGGGGGGGGGGGGGGGGGTATAGTGCAAATTGCCGTTGTATCTTCTAATGACCTAAATGGGACGTGCTAACCGATTAGTGAAATGAAGTGAGAAATTCAGCAGCATATTAAAACAAAATTGTGTTTCCATTCTCGGGGAAATGACAGACCAGCTTTCGTTTATCACTGTTTTTACAGTAAATGTGGAGAGAAAACTATAGAGTTTCAAGTAATTCCGATTTATTGAGTCGTAACGTTATCCATTGAAAGCCCTGGGATTAGCCGATGACGGGCCCAGCCCTCGGCCGAAACAGACACCCTTTTAGTCCGGTGAATTCACACTGCTCTTACGCTGCCCCGTTACTTCATATCAACCCCATACATACCACACATTAAGAACAACATTCTAAACATTCAGTGTCTATGGTGATAAAGTCAAAGCTTCCACATCTTGACAAATTCCCCCAAACCACATTTCCTCTTTGTAATAACCATTCACACATGATTAGGAAACTTGAGACTATGTTAAGATGCAATATTTTCCTAAAGCAAGAGACGTTTCTCACAGTGGATAGCCCTCATAGCATAGTTTGGCATCGTATATCTCAGACCATGGTAAATAGCCCCTTAGCCAACGTTGATCTATCTACTACATCGGAATAGCAACAGTAACAATATCATAGAGTCTGATCTACATTCACCATGTATGTCATTCATGGGAGTGGAAGTTAAGCCAAAGACGAACCCTTTTATAGGAGATGCATCTTGCTGAATCAGAAGATAAATCTATGAATTAATATGATTGCATTTTGTGTGCAAACATCTGTATTGAATTCGAAAAAGGAACTTAAAAACATCTGAAGATTTATTTAAACAAAAAAGTATCTTGTCTGGCGTTTAACCTGTGTTTCTGTTTTCGTTTCAGAATTGAAATGCAGAACTGTTACTATAGAAGGCCTTAGGTTGGAGTGTGAGGCACCTGTTTGCCAAGTAGAAGAGGTATGTTTCAATCGGGGTATACAATGATATCCCAATTAAGGTAGTTTAGTAGTTTGGATTACTGCAATGACTTCAAAGTGTATCTCTTAAATAAATTCACCAAGGAAATCCAGCAAATTCAACCAACAATTCAGAGGACAAAATTGAGTGGTAGTCTGAAGTATTCAATCACCAATGATCAATGCATTGCAATAGATATTAAAACCTCAAGTGTAAATATGGATGTATTTGACATGTTATAGTGGACTCACTTACTACCCAAGTCAATCCAACCAAACTTCCTTTTCCCTAGGAAGTAGAAACACATGCTTTCTATCATCAGAAGTAAACTGGCACACAGTGATGAAGCTTAAATTTGACATTCAGACGTATTACAGCGTATCGGGTGCCGCAAACACTGCCTAAATAATCTGCCAGTGTGTACGATCACGCCTTGTGCCAAGCCCCTAGTCTTAAGTTTCGGTAACAAAACCCCACCAAAATGGTCTGTAAATGAGACGTAGTCGATCCACACTGCAACTCAGCTCCAGGCATGTTAGCCACCGGAGTCGCTCATAGATTTTCCCTTTCGTGATCGAATTGCCTCTGTCTATACGTGATACCGTCTCGACTCTTAATAATCGGGGGGGGGGGAGTAGTTTTGGGGTGTGCTTGCTATAACTGCTTAGAGATACAAATTGAGTCAAAGTTTGGTTGGAGTGTCTTTTGATGAGTGAGTGTGGCTACTATTTATAGATTATGCAAGTTTGTACGTGATGGAAAGTTTGTGCGGTTTTTGTTCACACAATAGTGAGGTTTAGCTGCACGTTACGCGAGCAAAAACGTGAACGTGAACGTCAAAACAATGTGTTGTTTTGGGGTGACGTCGCCACTTTAGGCTTGTTGCATGCTCACGTATGACGTCGGTGCGCACTTACGTACCTGGCGTGAAAATGGTAACTGTTATAAAAACGTGAGATTTTAACGACACAGTTTTCTAACGTTGATGTTCACGTTCACGCGGAACGTGCAACTAAACATCTCTATAATGTTGTTTTATTGAATACGCGCAAACCTCAGAAATTGCATGACGTATTGTCAAACTAACATTAACATATTATTACCACAGATATGTTGTTTCAGTTTTTATACAGAAAAGATTTTAAAAAGCCTCTCCTAAACAAGGATTAAAACATATAATACTGATCTTCAAGACTGTTCGAACCTCTTCAAAATATTTAACATACACATACATCAACCCAAGAGCTGTCGTTTTGGAAGTCGAAGATGAGGAACTATTTTTTTCAGAGGAGTAAATTCAGTCCCACCCTACACATCATTATAACTAACCTCTGAACATGTCAAACATAAAAACGAATAAATCCATCAGGGGTTTGAACTCTATAGAACACGTATATATATATATATCCCTTTCCCCCTCTCTTTTTCTATAAATGGATATGTATTTGTTTGTACTTGTTTTATGCCTCTGAAGAAGGTCCGGATTGGATCGAAAGCTAAGGCCATCTACCCTATTCATTATATATATATATATTTCGGCATCTGAAGTGGTTAATATTTGTTTAATACTTGCTATTTGCTAGTCCGTTGCGGTTTTGTTTGACTGGGCATGCCCACAAGCTTTGGATTTTCTGGTTATGATCCCATTTCCAACTCTCTTCAATAATGTTTTTGTTGTCGTTATTTTGACCTGTTGGAATGGAAATAAATATATTGAAATGAAATGAAATAAAATAAAGTGTTAGGGTCACAAAATACAATTTTCTCGACTTGAAATTATTTCAACTGGATATCTGAGGGGATGGTGCTACACTTAATTGGCAAAGGACAGGCTAAACGCGGGTGGTCATCCAATTGAATGGCTGGTTATAGCTCAGTTGGAACACTCGTCGCTGTTCAATTGAGGTCGCCGCGGGTTCGACTCCGGCATCAGCCAAATTGTCTAGGTCACAATTAATTTTCAGCTGGTCAGTTTTTACACCGATAAGTTTGTTTCTGTGTTCTACAATTCGACGAAAAGTTTGTGTCTCTTGTGTTTTTCCCACTGACTAATATAAATTATATACAGCGATTACCCAGGTTTGGTCAGTCTGGCCAATGGTCTAATCGACAGGTACAGGTTAAATAGGCTAGGATCAGACTATGACTGAAAGCTCAACGACCCATAACTATGGCGGAATGCGATATATCGAGGGTTCGAATCCGCCATCAATATTATTACTGTCTCCCTCGATTGCAACCCACCCATTATATCAGGTAATATTATGTTTAAATGGGGTCAACGGACCATTTTTTTGTCTTATAAAGCACCAGTTTTTTACTTTGTTTTTTAATAAAGTGAGCTGCCCGCATCATTCTCTGTGCTGTCATTCCTCTCCTTGTTAAAACAACAACTCTACTTCCATCGTACGGAATGAGCCTAAAGGATTCACATCAAAAGACACCAGGTCTTGTGTTTCTAAACGCCACAATAATCCCATCAATCAAGTTTGCATTTCCTTCCAATCAATATTAGTATCAAATGATTGTGGTTTAATTACTTGACGTTTTAATTACATGGAATTTTGCAGTGACCTGGAGGCGAGCGATGAGAACTCTGTACGAGGTAGATGTACACGCTGATCTCAAGGTTGAATCCCGCAGTGTGAATGGAAAGTGTTTTCTACCAGACCATTGTCTCAAAGGCTAGAAAACCAATTGAATTGCACGTTATTCAAACTCCAATAACCCTGTCTATTGTTAGTGTAAGACCTCATCTTACCATGTTATAAACGCTATAGGGCAGAGCGAAAGGTGACAATAGAGCACAACTTGTTTTTCTATCAGTATTTAAAATGCATTCCATTTTACTAATATCTATTTAATTTTCAGTCAATACACAATATGCCACGTGCACCTTTAACAATATGAGAAAATGTCAGGTTATTAAATTTAGGTAAAACATGTATTAAACTTGATCAACAATTAAAGGCAGTGGACACTATTTGTAATTACTCAAAATAATTATTAGCATAAAACTTTACTTAGTAATGAGTAATTGGGAGAGGTTGATTGTATAAAACATTGTGAGAAAGGGGACCCTCTGAAGTGACATAGTTTTCGAAAAAGAAGTATTTTTCGACGAATTTGATTTCGAGACCTCAAGTTTAGAATTTGATGTCTCGAAATCAACCATCTAAAAGCACACAACTTCGTGTGACAAGGGTGCTTTTCTTTCATTATTATCTCGCAACTTCGTCGACAGATTGAGCTCAAATTTTCACAGGCTTGTTATTTTATGTATATGTTGAGATACACCAAGAGAGAAGACTGGTCTTTGACAATTACCAATAGTGTCCACTGTCTTTAAGAATATAATATGTATTTCATCATCATCATTCGGCATAGACTTGCGTCCGTTGCCGCCTCGTCCTCAGGTTGTAACGGGGGCGCACTCCTGGAGTTGCCGCCACTACCTGGTCTCTTTCGATCGCTGCTCTTCTCAGTCATGTATTTAATAACACTTATTGTTATCTTTAATATGTCAGTACATTGTAAGTGCGTTCTATATAGGTCTTACGGAGTTAAAAAAAATCCCATCGCCCAACCGCTGTAGCATTGAAAACGTAATTTTTCGGATTAATAACAACTAAAACACTGAAACATTTGGGATCTATTTATTTATAATTTGTCCCCGTTCGACTTTGTCTTTCTTTCAATTGGCGGGACCCACAATGAGGACAATAAAATAGTTTTTATTGGCTCGAAAAGTTAGAAAAAAAATTCCATTGGAAAACCATTCAAATCGAACCCCTTAAAACACAAAATCCAAGATGGCTGCCGGATATGACATCCATTTTGAATTCTAACAAACAATTTAACACTAACACGTGATCAATGTGGGGGGGGGGGGTCAAATTTTTAAATTTGTCCCCGCATTTAACGCAAGCAGAATTACAAGCAACTGTCACTTCACACCCATATATGTATAAATACGGTCATACTTCAATTTAGACCAGTAGGTAAATGCGTGTATGTTTGTTACCCACAAGCTTCCTTGATATAAATTGTTGTAGTGGTACTAAGCATCATTTTGTCTGAAATGCCCCTATAAGCCATTTTGAAATACAGTAGACACATTACTATAACACTGTTAGGTTTGGGTAAATTTATCTGTATACACCTAAATCAAACAGTGACTCCTATAGTGGACAATATACCTCAAAAACGCTTATTGATTAGAGATCAATAAAAACATGCCAACAATTTGGATCTCAGTGCGAGTTTTGAAGGTTCCAAATTCCGTGGTGCGGACGGGGATGAGTTTGGTATTCCACCCGCTGTTACCTCGAAACATGGATGAATCAAGATTCTTGGTAAAAATAAAGTTGTCTTTTTGTTTTATTATTAACACGTCAACTCTGTTCTAAGCTGAACTTTTCACATGCGACTAGTAATGTATCTTTCTTGATGTACTATAAATCATCATTACGTTGAACAAAAATATGACACGTACAAAGGTTAAACGAATAAAAAGCAAACATCCTAGAAGGACATGCTTTTTCATTTTTATTCATAAAAAGAGAATCAATATATTGGGGATCTAGCAATCTACCATAAGGAACTTTTAGGAACCCAAATCTTAACCATGTTCATTAATCATGTGCTGCATTACAATGAATCTGATGCTTCAGCATGCAAGTCGAGTTGTCTCGCTAGAAAAAAACCTTCGGGGTGATCAGTCTCACGCCAGGAGCGCCGTGGATTCTGCCGATCCGTCGGTAGGCTTTGGCTCGACAGGCTGCGACCCTTCGGGAAATACACACAATTAACGCGTGATACATTTAAATTATTCGGGAAACTTTTAGAGCAAATTGATTCTTTCAAAAGGTGTACATTGACATTGCATCAATGGTTTTTATATTTTCATTACTATAAGATAATTCAAAGCTTCAATTATAGTAGTTAGGCCTAATCAGTGAAAGAGTTATGAAAAACAAAATATTTTTTTTCCAGAAAACTAGAGAAGAGGGATGTAATCTTCCGAATATGCAGTCAGTGATCAGTTGCTGCTCTGAACAAGTCCGAACAATGACATAAATCAACTGTCCTAAAAACAATTATGAACGTTAGCTTTATGAAGTTTCTGTCTTTAAAGAAAAAACGCCGATTGGGATGTCAGAGATAATTTTGATTACCATTTTCCATAGTTTGACGAGAAGTTGCGTTTTATGCTTCATTCAAAGCAAAAATAAATGTTTTAGCCACACAGTTTTATGTTCATTGTCTGTCCTTTAAAATACCTTCCATGTTTCTATCTGCTTTAAAATAAATCTCATTGGTACCCGGATTGGGTTCAAATATTGAGTATTAAAGTCAAACTTTGAACGATAAGAACGGTATTAAAATGGCCATAATTCACAAACACTGTTATTAACGTCAATTAATGCTTTCAATTATCATAATGCAACGTTATTGTACTCTCGTAAAATTGTTTCTTGTTCTTAATATTAAGTATTCTTCTACTTCAACCATGTGATTTATTTACCAATTCTATTAAAAGAGACACAACATTCATTTGATTTCCATCGTTTAGACGGATTGAAACCGCCAAGTGTCTAATCAACAAAGGCGGTAGTGTTCATCTGAGGAATGTTACACACAGAGAGTGGGAAGAAACAAGATCAGTGTTGGAGGTGTCTGCTCAATTCTCTCTCATATCGATAAGGTAAAGTTTATCCGCAAAACCCAGAACCAAGTTGATCCGATTAGTGCAATCTTAGCAAAATGGTGTTGACTCTAATACACCGATTCGCAGGATAGTACCCGGGGGCAAACGTCACGGTCGCGGGAAGGCTTTTAGCCGCGGATAGAAAACACTTTGTCCTTATCCAATTTGCTTAAATCTCGGGTTAGATCAGGTTATACGCCTCTTTCTGGCAGAAATAAAAAGCGAAAATGTAACAGTATATAATCTAGAGAAGCTCGGTCTGGACTTTCATTTCTTAGGAGCGGGAATCGGGCGTTGACCAGAGCCCGACTGACGGCATGTTTCGTCGGCAAGGATATTAAAGAAGTTTTGGTTAAATTCTGTTAGTTTACCGCTCTGTAATCATTCAAAAAGCATAGGCGGTTCGTAGCTCAGGTTTCATGAGCCGTGTGGTGCTGACTGGTTAACTTTGTTTTGTTATGAATACATTGAAGTATATATAGTTTGTAGTCTTCAAAAGGAGTTTTGAGAATGAATGTTTATGGATCATATCTAGTTCCACCAAATGACAATAAACATGCCCGTTGATAAACAATACTGTCAAGTGTTTAAAGGCAGTGGACACTATTGGTAATTACTCAAAATAATTATCAGCATAAAACTTGACTTGGTAACGAATAATGGGGAGAGATTGATGGTATATAAAACATTGTGAGAAACGGCTCTCTCTGAAGTGCCATAGTTTTCGAGAAAGAAGTAATTTTCCACGAATTTGATTTCGAGACCTCAGATTTAGAACTAGAGGTCTCAAAATTGCAACTTCGTGTGACAAGGATGTTTTTTCTTTCATTATTATCTCGCAACTTTGATGACCGATTGAGCTCAAATTTTCACAGGTTAGTTATTTCATGCATATGTTGAGATACACCAACTGTGGAGGCTAGTCTTTGACAATTACCAAAAGTGTCCACTGCCTTTAATTTGTTTGTTTGAAGTTGATGTGGATCACTTGAAACTGATGGTAAACTTTGTTCGATTGCACGTGGCCAAATATCATTCATCTTATAGCACAAACATTTTCAAAGAAAGATAGGTTTGTGTCGTATTGTTTTCTTCCCATGCATTTATTACAAAGCATCGTTTTCTTCTAATTTGGAAGATGATGGGTCGCTGGTAAATAATATGAAAGACAGCACCTGACACATTTATAGCTCAAATATTGCTTTAGATAGAATCATTTATTTCAAACTCATTGTTATTCCAAATCAAGGAGAACATCAGATACGCCGTTTTATTGCATGTGATAGATACTCAAGCAAAACGTTTGATGTAAGGGTCTTTAATGACTTCATGAGAATCAAGTCCAAGTGCATTGCAATGGTAATGTAAGTTTCCATCTTGAGAACAGTTTTCTTTTTAGTTTTTTTTTAAACAGTTTTAAGATCCCCAACCTTAGGAACAAAACCAATCGATCACGAAATGGTAGTCCTTTTTAAAGTGTATTATTTACACTATACACAACGTTGTGTTTTGAATAATTAAATAGCTGACGGAGAACGAATTTCGATAACCACTTTTTGACAATTTCCTTATAAATGACGTATTTATTCATAACAACCGCCCACTATGTGGATAGAATCGACTCCGTGTGATCGGAACTTCAACTCTTTACTTGTTTATTTGTTTAATCTTATTAACATTGTGCGTCCTTTTATAGAGTGGCCAAATCGATTGGATTGCGTTGAAAAAGGCTACATTGCACATCAAATTCAATAAATTGTTCTTTATGTAAATAATACCCCAGATTTTTATACTCATTGGAGAGAACCAGATGCCGGTATGAGCTTATTTCATTATCAATAGTCTCCATTTAATTATTCTTCTCAATTCCTCGAGTCCACCCAAATATACGTTAGCTGTATCTCAGGGTGCGTCATTTCCCACTATAGTCCGCTAGATTAAAAATAGGGATAAGTAACAATACAGAGATACTTATCTTATCCCGCAAACTCCTCGTCGTCAGGAAATCGAGCAGGCTGGAGAGTGATCCTTACCGGGAGTGATCGCTCCTTAGCCCCCGGGGCATCTTTGGATATTCGCGCTGCTGCTGCAACTTCGCCGTAGTGCTACCGTAGAGGCAATGAAGATATTAAAGTTCAAGCGGCTTCTTTTCGGCCCCTAAACCCCCGTTCAGAACGATATTAATATAACCCGAAGACTGGGAACGGTTACAAATCATGCAGGAAACTCACTGGAGCTGGTAAAAATGACAATATTTCCGGCGGTTTTGTTGCGCTATTTCGTTCCTGGGGGTCAGCCGCAAGCCCGAACTGATTAATCTTAGTATCATCACCACAGTGGTAATCTACTTCATTCGGTTAAGGAAATCAAAGCCATTTGCTTTAATGAACACTTCATAATAACACTTTTCTTTATAAGAAACAGGTCGTGTATATTACGAGCAGTTGATGTTCAAAGCAGTGTGATTTGACCTACGAGTAAATTCAAAGAATGTCACGTTCTCAAGGAAACACAGTGCACTTATTACATTCATTTGGGAATGAATTTCGTGCAATGTTTAAGGAAATTGCATTCGGACTACACAGATGAATTTTCCATAAAGTGTGTGTTAATTTATTTCTGAATGAAGTTATTTGTTGAAGTGGCGCCTTATTAATACCGTAAGTTGCTGACTTCTAATTTGTTCATTTCTGACATAACCAATTACCATCATCTTCATTTTTAAGATGACGAGAACAATTTTCTTCTCTTATACTTAATACATCCTCACAGTCGCCACTCTGTCCAACAGTCGAGGTGCAGACGTTTCTTCTATTTATACTGCAAGCCTCAAATCAAATTTAGCGGTGAATTTCTCTTATTTTAAAACAAATTCTGGAGACTTTTTTTTCTTCTACCGTGTGCAGCAATAACTGGCGCTTCTTTCTCAGCCGAGAAAACACCGACAGATCAGTGCAAGAGATTCGCTGTATTTGTTTGGCCAGACCCCGCTGAGAAACATGGTTTATTGCACGGGAAGTTAATAGGAATCGGGAAATTAAATGGAACTACGGAAAGCACACATTGATGTGAGCCGAGCTGACGGGTGCAACCAATTCTGTTACATTGCCAGAGGACACAAAAGTCAGTGGAGGAAGTGCATTGGTACAGAAACACAACAACTAATATGCAGCCCTCGAGATAAGAAAAGGCACAAATGGTTTGAGGAGTGTAATACTTGTGTTACATCGCGTTTGGAAGACACTGTTGATGACTTCTACCTGATGTTGCTTCTTGTATAGAGAGAGAGGCTGGTTCTGAAACAAGATCTTAAGAATTGAGCGAGTTGTGTATAGAGTTATTGACAGTGCTAGAATCCTTCATTTGGGGGTTTCAGGATTTGTGTTGGTCTTGCTGATGATAAGCGACAACAACGATTGTCTCGGTTAAAAAAATCCCTCAGGATTAGCCCTATAAATGGTGCAGCATTTCTAGTTTCCTCCCATACTGGCCAGTGCCAAAGTAAACTAAGCTGCCAAACTTCAAGTATGTCAAGTGATACAAGAGATCAAAGCATGCAGCTAAAACCTAAACATTTAAAAATGATCTTTTAGTGACCTAAAAAATGACAATGTAAATCCATATTAACCTTAGCTCAACTCGTTATGTCACCCCGCAATATTTATATCGATAGGAGTGGATGAACTTCTTTGTATGGCCCATTCGAGGATAACTTTTGGGCATTTAGGCCTAGATGCGAATCCTAGCACAGTAACAACCAATGTGGCATGCATGACAATATTGTTTCATTTCCAAATAGTCGTCAAAAGATGTGTAACTGGAAATAACATGTTCCATATGGGTTTTTTGTATGCAGTTTCCTTGGAAACTACGTCATCGTTGACCCCATTATTTGCCATCATAACTCACTGTTATTACCAACTGTTATTAAAGTGGTGCATAGCTGGTTTACGAACATCACTAATCATACCCCAACGCTGGTTTAAAAACCTTTGAGATGAAAGGAATGCCTATTGGCAGGTTAAAAGGATTCCAGAAGATTTTGTAAAAGTAATTTTATGAGCGCATTACAAGCAGTGTGCATAACTATTACATGGTACCTGTCCAGGGTTGACTCGGGAAAATGTGCTTACTGAGCGTAACGAAATGAACAATAATTGAATCAGACTTACATGATGTTTGGCTATTTTACATGATGTAAATCCCGTTATGTATGGTCTACGTGGAGCTGTGGATAAAGTACAGCTACCCTCGGGTTAGGGGAGCGTGAGCTTCAGCGGCTTACACGGCGGGAATGGTTCGTTCAACGAGCAGCTATAGGAACGAGCATTAACACTCAATCAGAACAATAAAATTATTGTAACACACTAGATGGCTGCACATTACTTCGGAGACAATAGGGGAAACCATTTACGTGCAATTACTGGGGTTATCAAATTGTATTTGCAAAAGAGATTGCCACCTTTTTACTCAAAGATTAAACTAGGTCTAAACTCAAACAGAACCAGTGAATAAAAGTATAGTTCTGTTCCCGTGACATCAGGTTATGTGACATGTGTTCGAAGCCTGCTAACTGGAAAATATAGAGGAAGATCAGTTTTGAATGTTCTGGTATAGTTTGTTGCTTACAGCAAGGGTTATATGTTTCAAGCTGTCCAGTGCACAAATAGTGAAAAGCACGAATGTCACGCGTACAACTTAGCTCCATGATTACACGATAGATGATGATAGCTCATTAACCCTGATGCACCTAATGAACAAAATAGACTTTGGAAATAATTGTGAGTAAATAAGCATTGACTTCTGACTCAACTAAGAACATTAACGAGGGCGAGATTTGAACCTGCGACCTGCGAATTAACATGCCAGCGCTCTACCAACTGAACCATCAGAGCTTGGTTGGCGGTCTCTCTATTTTGTCAATATCTTCGTCGCAGGTTCAAGCCCGCTCTCGTAATTTTTTCCGTGTTCATTCAAAACCACTTTGAAATAAGCCAGTCAGTTGTTCTTGTGGTTTTACTCAAATATGCATTTTTGTGCTGTTAAAGGCACTGGACACCTTTGGTATGTCAAAGCTGTGAACAATTTTACTCAATTGGTCATCGAAGTTGCAAGAGAATAATGCATTAAAGTCACCTGGAAATAGAATTTTGTTTTTCTTTCAAACATAAGAGTATAATGCTTACGAACAATAAAACAATTTTTTTAGTAATTGTTTGTCACGATTTATATGTTTAAAAATATATAAAGTTGTTTGGGGGGCTGACTCCGCCTACCCCTTTTGTGACGTCATTCAAGGCAGACTTTGCCTGCAATGCGTATAGTAAACAAACGTGCAAAGTACATGTACGTCCAAGTCGTGAGTTGGTACATTTCAAAAAGTGTTTTTCTGCATTCAGCAGCAATACACCTGGTCGGCATTGCCGGGGGAAAAAAACAGCGCCCTCTCGGGTCGGGGTCTACTCTTAAATTTGTAAATAACATAAGAACTGATTTTTTTTAACCTTAGTTAACTGTTTATTCACATTCAACTCATCAAAACACATACATTAGTGACAAAAGCTTTATTTTGAAAAAATACCACTTCCAGGTGACTTTAAAACAACTCCCTTGTTGCACCAATTTGTGTGTTGTAAGATGCATAATAAAAGGCTTCAGGCCTGAAGTATATTAATTGAGTGAGAAATTACATCTTTCTCAAAAACTACGTTCTTCAGAGGGAGCCGTTTCTCACAATATTGTTTATTATCAACAGTTCTCCATTTCTCGTTACCAAGCAAGTTTTTAAGCTAACAAATATTTTGAGTAGTTACCAATAGTGTCCATTCAGTGTTGTTAACATTATAATGTCTTTAGTCAAAAGCTCGAGCATTCAAATTGCGGCTAAGGGGGAAAGTACACCATTAAACACTACATTTGTTAAACGTACCAAACGAACAAACTGGAACGCTGTATAGTAAGCCTTTAATAGCCACTTTGCCATGTTCATATTTTTGTGTATTTTGATTGCATCAATAAGCAGTGATTTAAGTGTTTTCCTTTTACTTTGACCCAACAAGCTTACTTATTAGAGTTTTAATGAAGTAAGTGTTTCCCCATTTGAATCTTATATCATTTGCAAATAAGAACATGCTGTAATTCTTAATTGATCTGGGTCCAGAATTAACATCAAAACAATGATTTCAAGATACCGTACTATTGAGAATTTTTGTTTGGCACTCCGTCAAATGTGCTAAAACTTTGTCAGCTTTTTGTTTGAATGATGGCACTTGAAATGTCCAGGGTCGTCATGGATGCTTACTTTTAACTCCATGTGTTATGCAACACTTTAATATTAACATGTGGCGTTATGGACATCATATACCCTACTGAAAATGACAAAATAAAATTATTGTGTTCAATTAAAGTCACCTGGAAGTGGTATTTTATCAAAATAAAGCTTTTGTCACTAAAATATGTGTTTTGATGAGTGGAATATGAATAAACAGTTATCTAAGGTTTAACAAAATTAGTTTCCATGTTATTTGCAAATTTGAAGATAAGCCCGAACGAGAGGGCGCTGTTCATGACGTCAATCGAGGCGCGATGAATCGCATGCAGTGCCAACACAAGATAGTGACGCTTGGCGCAAGCTAAAAAACATATCCTCAAAGTTGAAACAATACCTGATTTTTTTCACGTTAGGCAAATGCTCCTTTAGGTTCGTAACGTCTTGGTAATTACTCAAAATAATTATTAGCATCAAACCTTACTTGGTAACGAGTAATGTGGAGAGGTTGATAGTTTAAAACAGTGTGTGAAACGGCTCCCTCTGAAGTGATGTAGTTTTCGAGAAAGAAGTAATTTTCCATGAATTTTATTTCGAGACTCAGATTTAGAATTTGAGGTCTTGAAATCAAGCATCTGAACGCATAAAACTTCGTGTGACAAGGATGTGTTTTTTTTTTTCATAGTTATCTCGCAACTTCGACGACCGATTGAGCTCAAAGTTTGGCAATTACTAATAGTGTCCAGTGTCTTTAAGGTACCTTTTTCGACTTCCCAACTAGCTGGAAAAATTGTTGGGATGGCGTCATGTTTTAGAAAAGAACATTTTTCTCTTCATGTCAAAATGTGTAGTGTATTCCGGATTCTTGAAGCACGACGGCCGGAAGTTTGTGCTGCCACAGCGCCGGAAGAGACGTCGGACAAGACCCTTTTGCAGACTGACCCCATCTTTAGTTGTTTTGCTGCATCCAGCAGCAGTACACCTGGTCGGCATTGCCGAAAAATGCAAGGAGAAAAACACTTTTTCGAAACCTACAAACTCACGACTAGGACTTGAATGTACTTGCACGTACGGACGTGTGTAGATCGAGGCACGTCTGCCTTGTTCGACGTCACAAAAAGGGTAGGCGGAGTCACCCCCACACAACTTTATTATTTTATTTGTTTACATATAAATCGTTAAAAACAAGTACTCCAAAAATTATTTTATTGTTCAGGAACATTCTAATGTTCATTCTAATGTTTAAAATATCAATATATATATATGTTTCCAGGTGACTTTAAACCCCTCGGGGGGGGGGGGGGCAATTAATGTGCTTCTAAATGTACCCATCAACAGGGCTTTGACAGCTTATATTGTTTTGTTTGGAATGTTGTGTATTTCATAACATTACTCAAAATCAGTGTAGTATCTTTCACTCAAAAAATATCAAGATTAAATGTGAACCTGTTGCTGTTTTTCTAAACATAATACAGTTGAAGCTTCTTATCGCGATTTTAAACCCGGTTTAAAAACCATTCTGAAACTCTGCCAACTTGAGGGCGCCAATCACACTACATTATTGCATGTTATAATCATTGGTCGTGTTCCATACCCCCTGTACAACATCGATAGCAGGTCGATTAACTCTCAAAATGAAAACCAACAAGGGACTTTAAAGGCAGTGGACACTATTAGTAATTACTCAAAATAATTATTAGCATAAAACCTTACTTGGTAACGAGTAATGGGGTAGGTTGATAGTATAATACGGCTTCCTCTGAAGTGAATTAGTTTTTCAAGAAAGAAGTATTTTTCCACAAATTTGATTTCGAGACCTCAAATTTAGAATTTGAGGTCTCGAAATCAAGCATCTGAAAGCACACAACTTCATGTAACAAGGGTGTTTTTTCTTTCATTATTATCTCGCAACTTCAACACCCAATTGGGCTCAAATTTTCACAGGTTTGTTATTTTGTGCATATGTTGAGATACACCAAGTGAGAAGACTGGTCTTTTACATTTATCAATAGTAGACCAGAGTCTTTAACAACGTTGCGGTAGCCGGTCTCTGTGGTAAGACATAATGGGTCTAGTTCATGGCTCTGCATGCATACATACTGCGGATTATTCTTCGCTTAAGGCGCCCTTCAAAGTTCGTAAGTCTATATTATGACCTGTAAGCGCAGAATTCAGCGCGCAGAATTCAGAGGAGCCATGGATTTGGAACAAGAATGGTTGGTCATGGGTTCGAATCCTACCGGAATAATTTATTGTGGGTACGTCCTCTTTGTCATTCCTGCCTCGGTTTGAATCACATTGACATGACCGAGAAGAATGCAACCAAGTCAGCCCTTATAATGTCTATACTTTAAAAATTTCCACATTTCTTAAAGGCAATGGACACTATTGGTATTTGTAAAAGACTAGCCTTCACCGTTGGTGTATCTCAATATATGCATAAAATAACAAACCTGTGAAAATTTGAGCTCAATCGATCATCGAACTTGCGAGATAATAATGAAAGAAAAAAACACCCATGTCACACAAACTTGTGTGCGTTGATCAGATGCTTGATTTCGAGACCTCAAGTTCTAAATCTGAGGTCTCGAAATCAAATTCGTGGAAAATTACTTCTTTCTCGAAAACTATGGCACTTCAGAGGGAGCCGTTTCTCACAATGTTTTTCAACCTCTCCCCATTACTCGTCACCAAAAAAGGTTTTATGCCAATAATTATTTTGAGTTATTACCAATAGTGTCCACTGTCTTCAATAATAACTGCACTTTAAAAAGAAGAGATTGTTATTTCCCAGAAGCGCATCCTGGTGCGTTTTTCTTGTTTCCTTTTACGATCTTCAATTGTCTCCTGATTAATGTCGGGATTCATTGACGCATGAGATTGCCATAAAAGACTCTCTGAACAAAACGAAAACAAAAAGATGATCAAAACGATTTGAGAGAGAAATCTTGAAGATTTGCCAAAGGCTTTTGTCAGCTTGAAAACTTCAACAGTGCTGTCAGTGGCTCTTTTGTATTAATATAGACAGGATTGGCGCCCTGCTACCACCACCTATCACAGAGCCGTCTAACCACTTGCCCTGGGTGAGCATTCACCCGTGAAGTATAGCAACATCAGCCGCACAGCCCCGGCTCACTGTAGAAAATACCTGCCATACAATGTTGTATTTCCTTGGCAACGTATTGTTAGGCAAGAAAACATGACGAAAAAACCATCCATTATTTTATAGTTTTCAGCCAGCGGCTTGAGAGTGTCAATATAACGAAACAGGCCTACTGGCGACTTCCTTTCACTCTCTTGATGTCGTATGGAAAAAAACGTCTGAAATAAGATTTATTATTAATTTATCAAACGCATTACTGTGATCGAGAGACGTCAATTTTACAGACGTTAGATAGTCCTACTTTTGGCAGGAAAACACTTCTAGCTTGACAGTGGTAAGTTCTGAAACCTTTTCTGTTGGTTAGGACGTGCTTACTCCTTTCAATTTGTGTCGGTCGTTGACAGTTGCAGACAAGATTGAGTATGTTTAAGTACGAAAAGTTTGCCTATTTACAAAAGTTTGAAGTTGAGTCCAAATACAGCAACTTTAGAAATGGTAATTTGCCGTAGGCTCCAGATGTGATTTGAAGAAAAAGGTCTTTGTGTGATCTAGCCGTAGCAACAGCCGAAACCACCAACTGAGAAGTGGTTGTAGCAAACGATTTGCTTTATAGAGGGCGCTGTTGTCACTTAAAAATGGCTATTAGAAACGATATTATATATATTATATTTATTAAAAAGCAAACATGGCGGCCGACTAGCCCAAATCAAGAATGCAAATACCGGTACAATGATTTAAAAATCCATACAAATACAAAAGAGAATGACCTTTAACCATTTATTACATACAGAAAGCATGAAAAGATGGTAAAACAAATGATCACCCAAGCATTGTCGAAATAATAAAGGATGAAGGGTAAATAAACAAACAATCCTTAACAACATTCAAGAAAATATATCGGTAAATCTCAGCGTTCAAAAAAGTGATGAATGTTAAACAAAATCGCTATAGTTTGTTCAACTTTTGTGAAAAGAACACAATAACATTCTTTAGAAATACAAATACAATAGTTTTGACTCCGAGTACACTTTTAATACTCTGCCTATGAATTTAGTTAAAACCCCACTTTTTCTGTGAGAGGACACTTGATAAACACAATCTAAAGTTTGAGTAGTCAGGGCAAGGTCGTTCACCCACTGAATTGTTTAAAACATAGATTGGTCCGCTGTCTCCAAGGAATTGACTCGTACACACACAGGCCCCGATAACGAGAACGAAAACTACAATGCTAAAAATGCACGCCCTCAATTGGTTGAATAAGCTTGGCCGTATTCTGCGTGGAGCAATTTCAACCAATCGAGGGCGTGCATTTTTATCGTTTTCGTTTTAGTTCTCGTTATCGGGGCCTGTGTGACCGGGCCTTTAGTCTGTCATGTAGTATGATTGTTTGACCCACCTGACCCCACCCGTGCAATGGATCCGCCCCAGTATTGGTGAAATTAGACACTCTCTACAGTGTCTGGAAGACTGTGGAATTGCTAACAGATAATATCCCTCGGAATATAACTGGTAAGCATTGTTTTTATTATAACGTCCCAAATGAACTCTTGCCCACTCTTTAGATATGATGCCAGTAAAAGAGAGACTCAGAAAAGTACAAGAAAAACGAGTGAAAACCACTTTGTCTATTACGAATCATTAGAATTGAAGTGTGCATTATTGTGAATGTTTATTGGTAGGCCCTACTGGTCTTCTTTATCAATGATTAATAAGTACTACTGATACACCAACACCGAGTGTTCTGTTAGTCACACTAAAAAAATAAACTACGCGCACTGCAACAAAAGCCACACTCACTAACAAACGCGAAAAGCAACAATTACCATATTATTATTATGCTTCATAAAGCTAGATGAACGACAAGAACACCAAAGACTCGTCAAATATTGTTCCTATAATTCTGTATTGTCTCTTAAAAGTGAAACTTGGTCTTATGTATACAAAAGCGGGGATAGGCTGACAACATGACGGGATCCATACAGTCACTGAACAGTTTAGAGTAGAAGACGGGACGGCAATCATTCAAACAAAAAAGCAATGAAAGTGCCATGATTAATAGCGCGTTCGACATCACCCCGAGGCAGCCTGGTCTAAGCGGAGTACGGTCCCCTC